>NC_142801.1:78917344-78978914 GCF_049724085.1 Artemia sp. Qi Xiang Cuo | reverse complement strand
TTATTGGTAATTAGCATTAACAATGTGCATTTTGATTTAATCTTAAGGCAACATTTAGCTTTTAAACATAAAAGCAAATGGGAGGGTGGGCGTCAGAGGGATATTAGTTTCCCTCCAATCACTTTCGACTATTAAAAAGGGCATCAGCTCTTTCTATTTTAAATCGAATGAGCCTTTTTCGAAGTTCGTACGACAACTCCTTTGATACGAAGTGCCCTGGTCTTAACAATAACAACAACAAAACATAATATATTATACCCACATCAATCTTTACTATAAAAATGTCAAGCCTTCCAATCACTTTCGACTATTAAATAGGGCACTAGGCCTTTGATTTCTAATCGAATGAGCCCTTTTTGAGTTTCTACGACAACGCTTTCTATAAACACCTTATATGCCCCCAGGGCATAAATTCCAACCCTTACCATAAGGACTGTGAGGGTGGTTGTCATCCTCTAAGACCTAATTTCCAGAACTTTCGACACCGTTAAACAAAATGGCTATCTTAAAATTTTGATTGGACGTGTCAGAGAAAATAGTGGGCGTCAGAGGAGCGTTAGTCGCTCTCCAATCACTTTCAACTATTAAAAAAGGCACAAGTCCTTTAAAATTTTCAATCAAATAAGCCCTTTTGAAGTTTCTACGACAACGCTTTCAATAAAAACCTTATATCCCCCAGGGCATAAATTACAACCCTTGCCCCGAGGGCTGGGGGGGGGGGGGTTGTCATCTTCAAAGACCTAATTCCCAAAACTTTCTGCAACGTTGAACGAAATGACTATCTGAAAATTTTGATTGGATGTGTTTGAGGGAATGGTAAGCGTGAGATGGGGGTTTGTTACCCGTCAATCACTTTCAACTATTAAAAAGGGCACTAGCCCTCTCAATTTCCAATTGAATGAGTCCTTTTTCTAGTTTTTATGACAACTTTATCTATATAAACCTTATATGCCCCCAGGGCATAACTTACGACCTTTGCCCTGGGGGCTCTAATTGGGTTATCATCATAAAAGACCTAATTTCAAGAATTTTCGACTACGTTGAACATAATACATATCTAAAAATTTTGATTGGATGTGTTTGGGGAAATGGTGGGCGTAAGAGGGAGGTTAATTACCCTCACTCATATTTGACTATTAAAAGGGCACTAGCCCTTTTTGAGCCCTTTTTGAAGTTTTTTGAATGAGCCCTTTTTGAAGTTTCTACAACATCGCTTTCTATATAAACCTTATCTGCCCCCAGGGCATAACTTACGACCCTTGCCCTGGTTCTGTGGGGGTGGATGGGTTGTCATCCTTAAAGACCTTATTTCCAAAACTTTCAACTACTGTGAATAAAATTGCTAATGAAAAATTTTGATTGGATATGTTTGGGGAAAAGGTGGGCGTGAGATGGGGGTTAGTTGCCCTCAAATCACTTTCAAAACTATTAAAAAGGGCACAAGCCCTTTGAACTTCCAATCAAATGTACCCTTTTTCAAATTTCTAGGACAAAGATTACAATAAAATCTTATATGCCCCCAGGGCATAACTTATAACCCTTGCCCTGAAGACTGTGGGGGAGTGTTCTAATCAAAAGTATAATTTCCCGAACTTTAAACTGCATGGAACAAAATGGCTATCTCAAAATTTCAATTGGATATTTTTGGGGAATTGATGGGCTTGGAAGGGGTGTTAGTTACCTTTCGATCCCTTTTGACTATTAAAAAGGGCACCAGCCATTTCAATTTCCAATCGAAGGAGCCCTTTTTGAAGTTTATATGACAAAGCGTTCTATAAAACTTTATATGCCCCAAGGGCACAACTTACAATCCTTGCCCTGAGGGCTGTGGGGGGTTGTCATCCTCAAAGACCTTTTTTCCAGAACTTTCAACTACGTTGAACCAAATGGCTATCTTAAAATTTTGATTGGATGTGTTTGGGGGAAAGGTGGGCGTTTGAGGGGGGTTAGTTGCCCTCCAATCACTTTCGATTATTGAAAAGGGCTTTAGCCCTTTGAATTTCCAATCGAATGAGCCTCTTTTAGAGTTTCTATGACAACACTTTCTATAAAAACCTTATATTCCCCCAGGGCATAACTTACAGCCTTTGCCCTGAGGGCTGTGGGTGAGTGTCCTCGTCAAAAACCTAATTTCTATCTGGAAATCAACTACGCTGAACAAAATGACTATCTAAAAATTTTGATTGGATGTGTTTGGGGAAAAGTTGGGCGTGAGAGGGAGGTTAGTTGCCCTCAAATTACTTTAGACTATTAAAAAGGGCACTACATCTTTAATTTTCCAATCTAATGAGCCCTTTTTCAAGTTTCTACGACAAAGCTTTCAATAAAAACTTATATGCCCCCAGGGCATAAGTTATAACCCTTGTTCTGAAGACTGTGGGGGGAGTGTCCTGCTCAAAGGTATAATTTCCTGAATTTTAAACTGCGTGGAACAAAAAGGCTATCTCAAAATCTTGATTGGATGAGTTTGGGGAAATGCTGGGCGTGGAAGGGGTGTTAGTTGCCTTCCAATAACTTTCGACTATTAAAATGGGCAGTAGCCATTTCAATCTCCAATCGAATGAGCCCTTTTTGAAGTTTCTACGACAACGCGTTCTATAAAATTCTTATATGCCCCAAGGGCATAACTTAAAACCCGTGCCCTGAGGGCTGTGGGGAGGTTGTCTTCCTCAAAGACCTAATTTCCATAACTTTCAACTACGTTGAATAAAATGGCAATCTTAAAATTTTGATTGGATGTGTTTGGGGAAAAGATGGGCTCGAGAGGGGGGTTAGTTGCCCTCCAATCACTGTCGACTATTAAAAGGGCACTAGCCCATTGAATTTCCAATCGAATGAGCCGTTTTGAAGTTTCTACGACAACGCGTTCTATAAAAGCCTTATATGCCCCCAAGGCATAACTTACAACCCTTGCCCTGAGGGCTGTGGGAGAGTGTCCTCCTCAAAAACATAATTTCTATCCGGAAATCAACTACGCTGAACAAAATGGCTATCTCGAAATTTTGATTGTATGTGTTTTTGGAAATGTTGGGCGTGGAAGGGGTGTTAGTTGCCTTCCATTCACTTTCGACTGCTAAAAAGAGCACAAGCCACTCCAATTTGCAATTGAATGAGCCCTTTTCGAAGTCTCTACGACAACTTCTTCGATACGAAGTGCCCTAGTCTAAAGGAAAAAAATTATAAATAATACGTTATGCCAACATCGTTCTTATATGCCCCCACGGCATAACTTAAAACCCTTCCCTGAGGGTTGTGGGGGAGTGACCTCTTCAAAAACATATTTTCTATCTGGAAATCAACTAAGCTGAACAAAATGGCTATCTCAAAATTTTGATTGGAATTGTTTTGGGAAATGGTGGGCTTGGAAGGGGTGTTAGTTGCCTTCCAATAACTTTTCACTGTTAAAAAGGACAAAAGCCTCTCCAGTTTTAAGTTTCAACTTCGCTCTTTGCTTCTCTCGAAAAAACTTTGTTTTCATTAATTTATGCTCATATTTGATTAAAATTTAATTTAGAAACAGCACTATGACCTCTTTTATTTATACGGAATAATTTTAAGTTTTAATGTTGGTCCTTAGTTTCAGTTGAAATTTTTTTTTTACATATAATTTCTAATCACCTCCAATCTAGGGGAGATAAGAGATATCAACCATTATTAAGGATCAGAACTAAGAAGTCGTACAAGAATCGAAGGAAAAAATAAGTTTACAGTGGAAAAAAACATCAAAATATGGTGTCGTTTCTTTATATAAATAAAATAAAAAAAATAGATGTTTAATTTTTTGTTTTAAACAATTGAATTTAGTAGCACTTAAGAAAAAAGCTCGAGGCGAGTAGATACGACACAAAAGGTTTACTGAGTGAAAAGGTGTATTTATTGACATACTTGCGGAAAATTTTGCTAGCTCTACAGAAAAGTGCCTTTAGGCTTAGGATTTATTTGACCTGTTTTTAAATAAAAAAACACTCATTACTCAGAAATGAATGGCATTTTCTTAAAAATAATCTCTTGTGTAGGTGCGATGTATGGTAATATAAACTAAGTTTGTTTTCATTTCAAAAATTATCGGAAGAATTATTTAAATTCCCCTAGATAACTATTTTTATTTGTCTTTTTTCCTCTTTGGATGCACAATTTTACGTATGGAGAGAGCATTACGGTGGAATTGTCAAGTAAATAATTTGAATAAGTAAGTATAACAATAAGTAATCCTTCTTTTAATATACAACTTTGAGTGGATCCAGAACCACATGACTACACTTCTCCAACCATTAAGTGGTTATTTTGTTTTGGGGTAGAGGGGGACACTTCCCCTCCCAGACCCCAGTTTTCCTCCAGACCCGAGTTTACCCCCTCCCCCCTTCCAGCTTCAATTTAGTTACTCCAAAAATTTTGTCAAAAACTAAGATTATCCTACATAATTCAAGCATCCACTGAAACAGGCCATTTTTAGTACATCTTTACCTTTTTTAATACTAGACGGCTTGTTTTTGAGTTTTTTCAGTCATTTTCCCTTAATATGGCAGGATTCCCTCCAACGTTGTTCCCACCCCCAAAGGATTTTAACTAAATTACGCATCTCGTTGCGGTATGGATTTAGTGATCTACTCAGAATGTCGTTGCAAACTATGGACTGGATAACCCCTATTCCCCTTTGAGTCAAAATCCTTGACCCAATACCTCCCTGGGACATGCATGAAAGAATGAGTGCATCAAATTTATAAAAATTGCAAAATTATCTAAAAATGATCGTATAGAAAACCACGACTAAAAAAAACAAAAAAAAACAAGCAGGAGTCGAACGCAAACCACTCTAAACCGAACTAGAACGCTTTATCAAGAAAACCAAACCTCTAATAATCTAATTTGATATATTAATGCTTGTATCTTATTTTCCTAGCTTATTAAGGGGGCTTGGAGGAGGAACATACGGGAACTGTTCTTGAAAACCTCCGGTTGAGGGCTTTTGATCATAATTATTGCAACGATGATATAACGATAATGAACGATGATGCAACGATAATGTAACATTGAATAGGTAAATCCCAAACAAAACACTACTGAAATATTCCAACTCTTACATTACAACGAAAAAAAATCCAAATGAACTTTGAAGCATCTTCAGAATGTAACAGTGACATGGTAAAGCACGACTAAACGCTACTGAAATAATCCAACTCTTATATTTCAACGACAAAAAATCCAAAATGAACTTTGAAACATCAAGAGAATGTGTCACTGTTACATTCTCTTGATTTTTCAAAGTTCATCTTGGATGTTTTTCATTGAAATGTAAGAGTCAGAATATTTCAGTAGTGTTTTGTCGTGGTTTACCTTGTCACTGTTATATTCTCTTGATGTTTTAAAGTTCATTTTGGATTTTTTTTCATTGAATTGTAAGAGTTGGAATATTTCAGTAATGTTTTATCGTGGTTTACATTGTCAGTGTTACATTCTCTTGATGTTTCAAAGTTCATTTTGGATTTTTTTTTCCTTGAAATGTAAGAGTTGGAATATTTCAGTAGTGGTTTGTCATTGTTTACCATATCACTGTTACATTCTGAAGATGTTTCAAAGTTCATTTTGGAATTTTATGTTGAAATGTAAAAGTTGGAATATTTCAGTAGTGTTTTGTTGTGGTTTACCCTGTCACTGTTACATTCTGAAGATGTTTCAAAGTTCATTTTGGATTTTTTTTCATTGAAGTGTAAGAGTTGGAATATTTCAGTAGTTTTTTTGTTGTGGTTTACCGTGTTACTGTTACATTCTGAAGATGTTTCAAAGTTCATTTTGGATTTTTTTTTCGTTGAAATGTAAGAGTTGGAATATTTCGGTAGTGTTTTATCGTGGTTTACCTTGTCACTTTTACATTCTCTTGATTTTTCAAAGTTCATTTATATTTTTTCGTTGAAATGTAAGAGTTGGAATATTTCAGTAGTGTTTTGACGTGGTTTACATTGTCACTGTTATATTCTCTTAATGCTTAAAAGTTCATTTTGGATTTTTTTTTTTCGTTGAACTGTAAGGGTTTGAATATTTCACTAGTGTTTTGTCATGCTTTACCTTGTCACTGTTCCATTCTCTTGATGTTTCAAAGTTCATTTTGGATTTCATTCGTTGAAATGTATGAGTTGGAATATTTCAGTAAGTTTTGTCGTGGTTTACCTTGTCACTCTTACATTCTCTTAATGTTTCAAAGTTCATTTTGGACTTTTTTTATTGTTGAAATTTAAGAGTTGGAATATTTCATTAGTGATTTGTCGTGATTTACATTGTCAGTGTTACATTCTCTTGATGTTTCAAAGTTCATTTTGGATTTTTTTTTTCGTTAAAATTTAAGAGTTGGAATATTTCAGTGGTGTTTTGACGTGGTTTACATTGTCATTGTTACATTCTATTGATGTTTCAAAGTTCATTTTGGATTTTGTCGTTGAAATGTAAGAGTTGGAATATTTCAGTAGTCTTTTGTCATGGTTTACCATGTCACTGTTACATTGTTTTGATGTTTCAAAGTTCTTTTTCGATTTTTTTCGTTGAAATATAAGATTTGGAATATTTCAGTAGTGATTTGTCGTGGTTTACATTGTCACTGTTACATTCTCATGATATTTCAAAGTTCATTTTGGATTTTTTTCGTTCAAATATAAGAGTTGGAATATTTCAGTAGTGTTTTATCGTAGTTTACCTTGTCACTATTACATTCTCATGATATTTCAAAGTTCATTTTGGATTTTTTTTTTGTTGAAATGTAAGATTTGGAATGTTTCAGTAGTATTTTGTCGTGATTTACCTTGTCACTGTTACATTCTCTTGATATTTCAAAGTTCATATTGGTTTTTTTTCGTTGAAATGTAAGACACCTGCTCTAGGTTCACTTAGAGTGAACCTAGAGTAAGACACCTGCTTTAGGTTCACTTAGAGTGGCGCGCCACTCTAAGTGGACCTATATTAACCGAACTTTTTGAGGAGCAGGTGTTTTACATTTCAAAAAAAAAATCCAAAATGAACTTTTAAATATCATGAGAATGTAACAGTGACAAGGTAAACCACGATAAAACTCTACTGAAATATTCTAACTCTTACATTTGAACGAAAAAATCCAAAATGAACTTTGAAATATCATGAGAATGTAACAGTAACAATTTAAACCACAACAAAACACTACTGAACTATTCCAACTCTTACATTTCAACGAAAAAAATTTAAAATGAACTTTTAAATATCAAGAGAATGTAACAGCGACATGGTTAACCATAACAGAACACTTCTTAAATATTTCAACTCTTACATTTCAACGAAAAAAAAAATCCAAAATGAACTTTGAAGTTTCAAGAGAATGTAACAGTGACAAGGTAAACCATGACAAAACACTACTGAAATATTCCAACTCTTACATTTCAACGAAAAAAAAATCCAAAATGAACTTTAGAACATCAAGAGAATGTAGCAGTGACAATGTAAACCACGGCAAAGCACTACTGAAATATTCCAACTCTTACATTTCAACGAAAAAATCCAAATTAACTTTGAAACATCAAGAGAATGTAACAGTGACAAGGTAAACCACGACGAAACAATACTGAAATATTCCAACTCTTACATTTGAACGAAAAAATTCAAAATGAACTTTGAAATAACATGAGAACGTAACAGTGACAATTTAAACCACGTCAAAACACTACTGCAATATTCCAACTTTTAAATTTCAAGGAAAAAATCCAAATTAACCTTAAAATATCAATAGAATGTAACAGTGACAAGGTAAACCACGACAAAACACAACTGAAATATTCCAACTCTTACATTTCAACGATAAGAAAAGTTTCAAAATGAACTCTGAAACATTAAGAGAATATAAGAGTGACAAGGTAAACCACGAAAAAACACTACTGAAATATTTCAACTCATACATTTCGAAGAAATAAATAAAAAATTAACTTTGAAACATCAAGAAAATGTAACAGTGACACGATAAACCACGACAAAACACTAGTGAAATATTTCAACTCTTAAATTTCAACGAAAAAAAAATACAAAATGAACTTTGAAACTTCAAGAGAGTGTAATAGTGACTAGGTAAACCACGACGAAACACTACTGAAATATTCCAACTCTTACATTTCAACGAGAAAATACAAAATGAACTTTGAAACATCAAGATAATGTAACAGAAACAATGTAAACCATGAGAAAACATTACTGAAATATGCAAACTCTTGCGTTTCAACCAATAAAATTGTAAATGAACTTTAAAGCATCAAGAGAATGTAACAATAGCAAGTTAAGCCATGACAAACAAGATTTGAATATTCCAAATCTTACATTTCAACGACAAAAGAATCCAAAATGAACTTCGAAACATCAAGAGAATGTAACAGTGACAAGGTAAACCGCGACAAAACACTAATGAAATAATCCAACTCTTACATTTCAACGAAAAAATCCAAAATGAACTTTGAAGCATCAAGAGAATGTGACAGTGACAAGGTAAACCACGAAAAAACACTACTGAAATATTCAAACTCTTACATTTCGATGAGAAAAATCTAAAATGAACTTAGAAACATCAAGAGAATGTAACAGTGACAAGATAAATCACGAAAAAACACTACTGAAATATTCAAACTCTTGCATTTCAACGATAAAAAATTCAAAATGAACTTTGAAACATCAAAAAAATGTAACAGTGACAATTCCAACTCTTACATTTCAACGAAAAAAATCCAAAACTTTGAAACATCAAGAGAATATAACAGTGATATGGTCAACCACGATAAAACACTACTGAAATATTCCAACTCTTACATTTCAACGAAAAAAAATCCAAAATGAACTTTGAAACATCAAGAGAATGTAACAGTGACAAGGTAAAACCACGATAAAACACTACTGAAATAATCCAACTCTTACATTTCAATAAAAAAAAAAAATCCAAAATGAACTTTGAAGCATCAAGAGAATGTAACAGTGACAAGGTAAACCACGAGAAAACTGTACTAAAATATGATAACTCTTACATTTGGACGAATGAAATCCAAAATGAACTTTGAAAACTCAAAAGAATGTAACAGTGACCAGGTAAATCACGACAAAACACTACTGAAATATAGCAACTCTTACATTTCAACGAATGAAATCCAAAATGAACTTTGAAATAACAAGAGAATGTAATTTTGAGAAGAACTTGTTCTGAAATAATATAAAAAAGCCTTTTGAAAAGTATTGCTTGGTGTTGGGGTATTCAAAAAGCTGTAAAGTAAAGTTGTGGGTGAAAATGGATGAGTACTTCAACTTGTAAAATAGGTTTAGGAGGGATATTAAGAAAGGAACTTGTTCTGAAATAATATAATCACGCCTTCTGAAAAGTATTGCTTGGTGTTGGGGTATGCAAAAAGCCGTAATGTAAAGTTGTGGGTTATAAGGATGAGAACTTCAACTTGTAAAATAGGTTTAAGAGAGATATTACGTAAAGAACTTGTTCTGAAAAGATATAATAATGCCTTTTAAAAAGTATTGCTTAGTGTTGGGGTATGCAAAAAGCCATAAAGTAAAGTTGTGGGCGAAAAGGTTGAGTACTTCAAGTTATATAATATGCTTAGGAGGGACATTACGTAAGGAACTTGTTCTGAAAAGATATAATAAAGCCTTTTGAAAAGTATTGCTTGATGTTGGGGTATGCAAAAAAGTCTTAAAGTATTGTTGGGAGTGAAAAACATGAGTACTTCAACTTATAAAATAGGTTTATGGGGGACATTACTAAAGAATTTGTTCTGAAAAGATATACTCGGGGGGAGCCAAAAAGTTGGGGGGAGGGGGGCCCTTCTGTGCCTCAAGTGCGCAAAAAAAATATTAAAGAAAAATGTGGGGGGCCCGAGGGGGGAAGGGGCCTCTTTGGGGCCCGGAGGGAGGGGGCTCCTTTGGGGGCTTTTGGGAGAGGGGCTCTTTGGGGGCCCGGGGAGAGGGGCCTCTTTGAGGGCCCGGGAGGGGCCCTTTGGGGTTTGGGTAGGGGACCTTTCAACACTGTTCAAATAGAACTTGTATATTATAACGACCACAGAGTTTCACCCCAAATCATCTTCTAAAATGTCTCAAACTGTTTCGCCCAAAAAATCCCTAAAGTGTCGATTAATTTGTTTTCGCCCAAATAACCCCCTAGAGTAATTCCTGAATGTTCCTTTGTTTCGGCATCCCTGCGCTATAACATTTGAAATTCCCAGGAAACCATTTCCCGCGTATAATATATTCAATCTGTCTTGATGTCGTATGAATTTCTGAGAAAATGTAAGGTGTTCCTAGTTACACTATTATGGCTTCGATAGAATATTAATATTTATCTCTCAAATCTAAAGACCAGAGAAGCCATATTTAAAAATAGAATATTAATTTATCTCTCAGACCTAAAGACCAGAGAAACCATATTTACAAATGAAATCCCCTCATGATAGAATTTCACGTCGATTATGCAAATCAATTTCTCATAAATCTAGTCCCTTTCGATTATGTAAATCAATTTCCCAGAAAGTTTCTCCCCTTCGTGGATCAATAAACCATGAATAAATTATGTAACATCAGTGAAGATATTGCGTCACCACCCGGCTGTATCCATTAGGCTTAGAAACATCCCCTGATTGACCTTGAAAGAGGTGTCATTGAACCAAAAGTGGATCAATAAACCATGAATAAATTATGTGTAATCAGTATGTAATTGCCCCTCTCTACTCTCATTTGATTGGAAATTCAAAAAGCTAGTACCCTTTTTAATAGCCGAAAGTTATTGGAGGGGAACAAACTGCCCACGCCCATCATTCCCCCAAACACATCCAATCGAAATTTTGAGATAGCCATTTTGTTCAGCGTAGTTGATTTCCAGATAGAAAATATATTTTTGGGGAGGAAACTCCCCCACAACCCTAAGGGCAAGGGTTTTAAGTTATGCCCTGGGGGCATATAATGTTTTTATAGAAGGCGTTGTCGTAGAAACTTCGAAAAGGGCTCATTAGATTTAAAATTGGAGTGGCTAGTACTCTTTTTAATAGTCCAAAGTTATTGGAGGGGAACTAACCCCCCACGCCCATTATTCCCCCAAACACCTCCAATCAAAATGTTGAGATAGGCATTTCGTTCATCATATTTTATTTCCAGATAGAAAATATGTTTTTTAGGAGGGCACTCCCCCACAACCCTAAGGGCAAGGATTTTAAGTTATGACCTGGGGGTATATATGGTTATTATAGAAGGCGGTGTCGTAGAAACTTCGAAAAGGGCTCTTTAAATTGGACATTGGAGTGGCTAGTGCCCTTTTTAATAGTCGAAAGTGATTGGAAGGCACCTAGCCCTCTCACCCCCACACCCATCATTCCCCCGAACACATCCAATCAAAATTTTGAGACAGCCATTTTGTTCAGCGTAGTTGTTTTCCAGATAGAAAATATGTTTTTGAGGAGGACACTTCCTCACAACCCTCAGGGCAAGGGTTTTAAGTTATGCCCTGGGGGCATATAAGGTTGTTATAGAAGGCGTTGTCGTAGAAACGTCAAAACAGGCTCATTCGATTGGAAATTCAAAGGTCTAGTACCCTTTTTCATCGTTGAAAGTGATTGGAGGGCAACTAGCCCCCCCCCCCACGCGCATCATTCCCCCAAACATATCCAATCAAAATTTTACTTAGGCAGCGCGGCTAATTTTTTAAGCAATTTCTTATGTAAAAAGTTTCTGGTAAAAATTGCTGAAAATTTTTTTCCAGCTATGTATATTAAACTGACAATGCACATTCATTTGTTTTTTTTTTGAGTAAAGTGCAAATTATGTTCTGGCCTTGGGAAGGCACAGGGGTTTTGAGCCTATCTTATGTTAATTTCTCCTCGTTTTGAGTTTGATTCGGTTATTTATTGTAATTTACGTTCGTTTTGGGTTTCATTTATTTATCGATGCTTGTTTGTGGTAGTTTCACGCTTGGTAGATTATTTGATTTTATTTTTGTTCATTTTTTGTTTAATGGAGTTTTTTACTTTTCTTTGAAAAACTTATTTTGTGGAACTTTTTTTTAATTAATTTCTGTTCGTTTTATATTGACATAGTCTTTTCAGGGAAAAAGAAAACAATACTTTAAATTTTTTTGTTTTTTTAAAGAATTTATAGTTTGGCCTACTATTTGTATGCCGGAGAAAATTTTTCAGCAATTTTTAACAACATAAACCCTTTTAAAAATCTGGACAGAAATAGTAGTGTTTAATTTAGTTTCATACCTACTCTATTTGACCTGAAATGGAAAACTTGATGCCATTTGCCAAAAAAATCTGTTTACTTTCTTTGATAGCACAGATACACTTACGCTCTTTTGATTTGGTTAAAGCTTAAGAGCAGAAGTAGCCCCGAAAGTTTGAACATAATACCCTCAGTCGTTCTCGGGATACTGCTGAGATGCCTTATTGGTAATTAGCATTAACAATGTGCATTTTGATTTAATCTTAAGGCAACAGTTAGCTTTTAATCATAAAAGCAAATGGGAGGGTGGGCGTCAGAGGGATATTAGTTTCTCTCCAATCACTTTCGACTATTAAAAAGGGCATCAGCTCTTTCTATTTTCAATTTTTGCACTATCGAATGCACAATCGAATGAGCCCTTTTTGAGTTTCTACGACAACACTTTCTATAAACACCTTATATTCCCCCAGGGCATAAATTCCAACCCTTACCCTAAGGGCAGTGAAGGTGGTTGTCATCCTCAAAGACCTAATTTCCAGAACTTTCGACAACGTTGAACAAAATGGCTATCTTAAAATTTTGATTGGACGTGTCAGAGAAAATAGTGGGCGTCAGAGGAGCGTTAGTCGCTCTCCAATCACTTTCAACTATTAAAAAAGGCACAAGTCCTTTAAAATTTTCAATCAAATAAGCCCTTTTGAAGTTTCTACGACGAAGATTTCAATAATAACCTTATATCCCCCAGGGTATAAGTTATAACCCTTAACCTGAGGGCTGGGGGGGGGGGGGTGTTGTAATATTAAAAGACCAAATTTCCACAACTTTCGGCAACGTTGAACAAAATGGCTATCTGAAAATTTTGATTGGATGTATTTGAGGGAATGGTGGGCGTGAGATGGGGGTTTGATACCCGTCAATCACTTTCAACTATTAAAAAGGGCACTAGCCCTCTCAATTTCCAATTGAATGAGCCCTTTTTCTAGTTTTTATGACAACGTTATCTATATAAACCTTATATGCCCCCAGGGCATAACTTACAACCTTTGCCCTGGGGGCTCTAATTGGGTTATCATCATAAAAGACCTAATTTCAAGAATTTTCGACTACGTTGAACATAATACATATCTCAAAATTTTGATTGGATGTGTTTGTGGAAATGGTGGCCGTAAGAGGGAGGTTAATTACCCTCACTCACTTTTGACTATTAAAAGGGCACTAGCCCTTTCAATTTCCAATTGAATGAGCCCTTTTTGAAGTTTCTACAACATCGCTTTCTATAAAAACCTTATATGTCCCCAGGGTATAACTTAAGGCCCTTGCCCTGGTTCTGTGGGGGTGGAGGGGTTGTCATCTTTAAAGACCTAATTTCCAAAACTTTCAACTACTTTGAATAAAATTGCTATCGAAAAAGTTTGATTGGATGTGATTGGGGAAAAGGTGGGCGTGAGATGGGGGTTAGTTGCCCTCAAATCACTTTCAAAACTATTAAAAAGGGCACAAGCCCTTTGAATTTCCAATCAAATGTACCCTTTTTCAAATTTCTAGGACAAAGATTTCAATAAAACCTTATATGCCCCCAGGGCATAACTTATAACCCTTGCCCTGAAGACGGTGGGGGAGTGTTCTAATCAAAAGTATAATTTCCCGAACTTTAAACTGCGTGGAACAAAATGGCTATCTCAAAATTTCAATTGGATATTTTTGGGGAATTGATGGGCTTGGAAGGGGTGTTAGTTGCCTTTCGATCCCTTTTCACTATTAAAAAGGGCACCAGCCATTTCAATTTCCAATCGAAGGAGCCCTTTTTGAAGTTTCTACGACAAAGCGTTCTATAAAACTTTATATGCCCTAAGGGCACAACTTACAACCCTTGCCCTGAGGGCTGTGGGGGGTTGTCATCCTCAAGGACCTTTTTTCTAGAACTTTCAATTACGTTGAACAAAATGGCTTGATCTTAAAAGTTTGATTGGATTTTTTGGGGGAAAGGTGGGCGTTTGAGGGGGGTTAGTTGCCCTCAAATCACTTTCGACTATTAAAAAAGGCAGTAGCCCTTTGAATTTCCAATCGAATGAGCCTATTTTAAAGTTTCTAAGACAACACTTTCTATAAAAACCTAATATGCCCCCAGGGCATAACTTACAGCCTTTGCCCTGACGGCTGTAGGTGAGTGTCCTCGTCAAAAACCTAATTTCTATCTGGAAATCAACTACGCTGAACAAAATGACTATCTAAAAATTTTGATTGGATGTGTTTGGGGAAAAGTTGGGCGTGAGAGGGAGGTTAGTTGCCCTCAAATTACTTTAGACTATTAAAAAGGGCACTACACCTTTAATTTTCCAATCGAATGAGCCCTTTTTCAAGCTTCTACAAAGCTTTCAATAAAAACTTATATGCCCCCAGGGCATAAGTTATAACCCTTGTTCTGAAGACTGTGGGGGGAGTGTCCTGCTCAAAGGTATAATTTCCTGAATTTTAAACTGCGTGGAACAAAAAGGCTATCTCAAAATCTTGATTGGATGAGTTTGGGGAAATGCTGGGCGTGGAAGGGGTGTTTGTTGCCTTCCAATCACTTTTGACTATAAAAAAGGGCACTAGCCATTTCAATTTCCAATCGAATGAGTCATTTTTGAAGTTTCTACGACAACGCGTTCTATAAAATTCTTATATGCCCTAAGGGCATAACTTATAACCCTTGCCCTGAGGGCTTTGGGGGGGTAGGCATCCTCAAAGACCTAATTTCTAGAACTTTCAACTACGTTGAACAAAATGGCAATCTTAAAATTTTGATTGGATGTGTTTGGGGAAAAGATGGGCTCGAGAGGGGGGTTAGTTGCCCTCCAATCACTGTCGACTATTAAAAGGGCACTAGCCCATTGAATTTCCAATCGAATGAGCCATTTTGAAGTTTCTACGACAACGCTTTCTATAAAAACCTTATATGCCCCCTGGGCATAACTTACAACCTTTGCCCTGAGGGTTGTGGGAGAGTGTCCTCCTCAAAAACATAATTTCTATCTGGAAATCAACTACGCTGAAAAAAATGGGAATCTAGAACTTTTTATTTGATGTATTTTTGGAAATGTTAGTAGAAGGGGGGGTTCTACTCGTGTCACGCACCCCTGCTGCCACCTATAACTTTTTTTACATAGTTTATGGATGGTTATGTGTGTAGGTCGATTTATTTGTTTTTTTATGGATTTTGTCCGTGAGAATGAAAAAACAGGAAGTTTGTCACATTCATGTCTGTTTTCATGGATGGTTATGTGTGTTGGCCGATTTATGTCTGTTTTTATGGATGGTTATGCGTGTAGGTCGATTTATTGATGGTTTTATGGATTTTGTCAGTGAGAATGAAAAAACAGGAAGTTTGTCACTTTCATGGACTATAGAGTCATTAGGGAGAACACGTGGTTAATGGGGTCAATGTTATTGTTGTTGCTTTGGTCACGCGATAGAGTAAGTAGGGAGAACACGTGGTTAATGGGGTCAATGTTTTTGTTGTTGTTTTGGGCACGCGATAGAGTCATAAGGGGGAACACGTGGTTAATGGGGTCAATGTTGTTGTTGTTGTTTTGGGCACGCGATAGAGTCATAAGGGGGAACACATGGTTAATGGGGTCAATGTTGTTGTTGTTGTTCAATGCAGATGTTATGAGTTTCCGGGAGATCGCGTGTTTCCAATATTTGTTGTTCGAGCCAAATGTTACGAGTTCCCGGGAAACAGTCAGATCGCGTGTTTCCAATATTTGTTGTTCAATGCAAATGATATTAGTTTCCGAGAGATCGCGTGTTTCCAATATTTGTTGTTCGAGCCAAATGTTATGAGTTCCCGGGAAACAGTTAATTAATGTCTGACAGATAACGTAAAGTTAATTAATGTCTTTGGATTTCGAACAGAAATGTTTCCGAGAAACAGTTAGATCACACATGATGTCATGATTGTTTGAATTGTCTCCGGTGCGAAGTTTATTAATGTCTGGAGTTCTTCCAGAAGAATCGTTTCCGAGCAAATGTTTTGATCTTAGCGCGCGAAAAGGTTTCCAAATAATTGAAATAAGCCAGCGCAGGGATGCCAAACAAAAGGAACATGCTGAAATTACGTTTAGGGATTATTTGGGCGAAACCGTTTTAGCTATTTTATGGAACTATTTCGACGAAACAGTTAGAGACATTATAAAATATGGTTTTTGAAGAGATTTTAGAAGAGAATTTAATGGTGAAACTCTGTGGTCGTTATAATACACAAGTTCCATTTGAACAGTGTTTTGAGATCCCACTACCCCAACCCCAAAGGGCACCAATCCCCCTACCCCAACCCCAAAGGGTTCCAATCCCCCTACCTCAACCCCGAAGGAAGCCCCCGGTCCTCAAGGGTCCCCCCAAGCTCCCAAAGGGCCCCCAGACCCCCAAAGGCGCACCCCATGCCCCCAGAGGCCCACCCCTGGTCCCCAAAGGTCCACCGGGCTCCCAAAGGACCATTCGACCCTCAAGGGTCCCCCAGACCCCCAAAGGCCCTCCCCCAGTCCCCAAAGGTCCCCCGGACCTCCAAAGGCCCTCCCCGATCCTCAAAGGCCCCCCAGACACCCAAAAGGCCCCCCGAACCCCCAAACCCTCCCCCCGTCCCCAAAGGTCCACCGGGCTCCCAAAGACTCCTGAGCCCCACATCATAATACTTTTTTAAGGCTTTATTATATCTTTTCAGAACAAATTATTATTTTAGGGAATTATTTCGGCGAAACAGTTAGAGACATTTTAAAATATGATTTATGTAGAGATTTTAGAAGAGGATTTGAGGGTCAGACTCCGTGGTCGTTATAATACACAAGTTCCATTTGAATAGTGTTGTGAGGTCCTCTACCACAACCCCAAAGGGCTCCGATCCCCCTACCCCAACCCAAAGGATTCCGATCCCCCTACCCCAAACCCAAAGGGTTCCAATCCCCCTACCTCAACCCCGAAGGAAGCCCCCCGTCCTCAAGGGCCCCCCCCCAAGCTCCCAAAGAACCCCCAGACCCCAAAGACTCCCCGGGCTCCCAAAGGCCCTTCCCCTTTCCCCAAAGGTCCACCGGGCTCCCAAAGGACCAATGGGCGCTCAAGGGCCCCCCAGACCCCAAAAGGCCCGACCCCAGCCTCCCAAGGCCCCCCACGGGCCGCAAGGGCCCCCCAGACCCCCCAAGGCGCTCCCCGGGTCCCCCAAGGTCCTCCCCCGGTCCCCAAAGGTCCACTGGGCTCCCAAAAGACCACCCATTCCTCACGGGCCCCGGCGCCCCACCCGCCTTCCCTGGGCCCCAAAGGTCCCCCCGGTCCCCCAAGGTCCCCCGGGCTCCCAAAAGACCCACCCCTCCCCAAGGGCCCGCGGATCCCCAAAAACTCCTGAGCCCCCCCCCATTATAATACTTTCTTAAGGCTTTATTATATCTTTTCTGAACAAGTTCCTTTCATAATGTCATTCCTAAACCCATTTTCCAACCTCAAAGAGTCACCTCCACATTTCGTAAATACTTTCTTGAATTTTTTGAAATGGTATTTTTTAAACTTTTTTACGTATCTTAAAATGACATGAACACAAAAAAACTCACACACACACGCAAAAAAACTTACACACACACACACACAAAACTTACACACACACACACTGAAAATTACACACACATTACAAAACTAACAAACGCACAAAAAATTACACACACACAAACAAACTTACACACACACACACAAACTTACACACACACACACACAAAAAACATGCACAAACAAAAACTTAAACACACGCACACGCACACAAACAAACTAACACCCACACACAAAAGCTTAGACACACAAAAACTTACACACACACACAAAAACTTACATCCACACGCAAAAACTTACATGCACACAAAAACTTACATGCACACAAAAACTTACACACACACAAAAACTTACACACACGCAAAAAAACTTACACACACACAAAAAAACTTACACACACACAAAAACTTACACACACACGCCAAAACTAAAACAAACACAAAAAAATACACGCACACACACACACATAAACTTACACATGCATACTAAAACTTACATGCACACAAAAACTTACATGCACACAAAATCTTACACGCACACACAATAAGACAAAAAAAATACGATATTTATGCACAGTTATGTCTAAGCAATAAATATCTTAAGCCTCAACCGTTTTTATTCTTTAGAATAGTCCATCGCCATGAAAATTATACTTTCAGATTCAACATGTCAGGGAACAAACTTTCAGGCTCAGCATGTAAGAGAACCCTAAATGCTCTTCCCAAAAAAGAGGTAAGTTAACCCTAAACGCTCAAAGAATTTCTCTGAAATTACACTTTCAGGTTTAGCATGTAAGAGAACCATACATGCTAATCCCAAAAAAGGTAAGTTAACCCTAAACGCTTAAAGAATTTCGTCACAAAAGCTTACACACACACAAAAACTTACACACACACGCCAAAACTTACACACACAAAAACGTACACACACACACACACAAACTTAAACACACACACACACAAAAACTTACACCCACACACAAAAGCTTACACACAAAAACTTACACACACACACACAAAAACTTACACACTCACGAAAAAACTTACATGCACACAAAACTTACATGCACACAAAAACTTTCACACACACACAAAAACTTACACACACACACAAAAAATTACACACACACACAAAAACTTTTACACACACACACACACAAAAACTTACACACACGCACAAAATCTTACACACACACACAAAAACTTACACACACACACACACGAAAACTTACACACACAAACGAAAACTTACACACACACAAGCCAAAGCTTACACACACACGCAAAAACATAAACACACACACACACACACACACAAAAAAAACTAACACATGCACACTAAAACTTACAGGCACACAAAAACTAAAAATCACACAAAAACTAACAAACACACACAATTAGACAAAAAAATTACGATATTTATGCACAGTTATGTCTAAGCAATAAATATCTTAAGCCTCAACCGTTTTTATTCTTTAGAATAGTCCATCGCCATGAAAATTATACTTTCAGATTCAACATGTCAGGGAACAAACTTTCAGGTTCAGCATGTAAGAGAACCCTAAATACTCATCCCAAAAAAGGTAAGTTAACCCTAAACGCTCAGAGAATTTCTCTGAAATTACACTTTCAGGTTCAGCATGTAAGAGAACCCTAAATGCTCATCCCGAAAAAAGGTAAGTTAACCCAAAAACGCTTAAAGAATTTCGTCACAAAAATTACACACACACACACGAAAACTTACACACAAAAACTTACACACACACACACACACAAACTTACACACACACACACAAAATTTACAACCACACACAAAAGCTTACACACGCAAAAACTTACACACACACACAAAATCGTACACACACACGCAAAAAATTACAATCAAACAAAAAATAATATTCACACAAAAACTTACACACACACACAAAAACTTACACACACACACAAAAACTTACACACACACACACAAAAAATTACACACACGCACAAAAACTTACACACACACACACAAAAAATTACAAACACACGAAAACTTACACACACACACACGAAAACTTACACACACACCCCAAAACTTACACACACACAAAAACTTACACACACACACACACACACACACACACACACAAAAAAAATCACATGCACACGAAAACTTACATGCACACAAAAACTTACATGCACACAAAAACTTACACACACCATTAGACAAAAAATTACGATGTTTATGCACAGTTATGTTTAAGCAATAAATATCTTAAGCCTCAACCGTTTTTATTCCTTAGAATAGTCCATCGCCATGAAAATTATATTTTCAGATTCAACTTGTCAGGGAACAAACTTTCAGGTTCAGCATGTAAGAGAACCCTAATTGCTCATCCCAAAAAAGAGGTAAGTTAACCCTAAACGCCCAAAGAATTTCTCTGAGATTACACTTTCAGGTTCAGCATGTAAGAGAACCCTAAATACTCAACCCAAAAAAAAGTAAGTTAACCCTAAACGCTTAAAGAATTTCGTCACAAAAGCTTACACACACACAAAAACTTACACACACACGCCAAAACTTACACACACAAAAACGTACACACACACACACACACACACACACACAAACTTACACACACACACACACAAAAACTTACACCCACACACAAAAGCTTACACACACAAAAACTTACACAAACACACGCGCCAAAACTTACACACACAATAACTTACACACACACACACAAATAATTACTCACACACACACGAAAACTTACACACACACACGAAAAATTACACACACGCCAAAAATTACACAAACACAAACACTTACACACACACACACACACACACACACACACAAAAAAAAACTTACATAATAACGTGAAATCTAACATGCACCTAAAAACTAACACGCACACAAAAACTTACACAGACAATTAGACAAAAAATTACGATGTTTATGCACAGTTATGTTTAAGCAATAAATATCTTAAGCCTCAACCGTTTTTATTCTTTAGAATAGTCCATCGACATGAAAATTATACTTTCAGATTCAACATTTCAGGGAACAAACTCTCAGGTTCAGCATGTAAGAGAACACTAAATGCTCATCCCAATTAAGAGTTAAGTTAACCCTAAACACTCAAAGAATTTCTATGTAATTACCTTTTCAGGTTTAGCATGTAAGAGAACCCTAAATGCTCATCCCAAAAAAAGGTAAGTTAACCCTAAACGCTTAAAGAATTTCGTCACAAAAGCTTACACACACACACAAAAACTTACACACACACGCCAAAACTTACACAGACAAAAACGTACACACACACACACACACACACAAACTTATACACACACACACACAAAAACTTACACCCACAAACAAAAACATAGACACACAAAAAAATACACACACACACACACAAACTAACACACACACTCAAAAAATAACAATCCCACAAAAACTTACATGCACACAAAAACTTACACACACACACAAAAACTTACACACACACACACAAAAAAAAAATAAAACACACGCACAAAAACTTACACACACACACAAAAACACTGACACATGCAGACAAAAACTAACACACACACACTAAAACTTACACAAACACACAAAAACTTACACACACACAAAAACTCACACACATACACACACACAAAAAATTAAACATGCACACGAAAACTTACATGCACACAAACACTTACATGCACACAAAAACTTACACACACACACAATTAGACAAAAAAAATTACGATATTTATGCACAGTTATGTCTAAGCAATAAATATCTTAAGCCTCAACCGTTTTTATTCTTTAGAATAGTCCATCGCCATGAAAATTATACTTTCAGATTCAACATGTCAGGGAACAAACTTTCAGGTTCAGCATGTAAGAGAACCCTAAATACTCATCCCAAAAAAGGTAAGTTAACCCTAAACGCTCAAAGAATTTCTCTGAAATTAAACTTTCAGGTTCAGCATGTAAGAGAACCCTAAATGCTCATCCCAAAAAAGGTAAGTTAACCCTAAACACTTAAGGAATTTCGTCACAAAACTTACACACACACACACGAAAACTTACACACACACGCCAAAACTTACACACACAAAAACTTACACACACACACACAAAACTTACACACACACAAAAAAAACTTACACCCACACACAAAAGCTTACACACTCAAAAACTTACACACACACACACAAAAACTTACACCCACATGCAAAAACTTACATGCACACAAAAACTTACATGCACACAAAAACTGACACACACACACAAAAACTTACACATACACACATTAAACCTAAGGAAATTTATGTATTTGGAATCAGCGTATAAAGCCAATCATTTTCATGTATCTATAATTACTAAAATTCTGTTTTTAGAGTTATGGTTACTTTCGGACCAGTTGCACTCTACTTTCACCCTGTTTCCCAAAAAATGTTTAAAATTAAGGTTTTTTAGGTGTTTTTGTTTTTGCTTGATTGTTCGACTTGATAGGAATTCTGCAACAGGATGGTCGTTGAAATTTCTTAATGACTAAAGATTTTTTTAACAAGAAATGACTGAAAAGTGTTTTGGGGGGAGATGGGTTGATTGGCAGAAGAATCTATTAGGATAGTTATAGTGGAGGCAGAGATGCTAGCGAAAAACCCGCGTGGATGAGTTGAAATAAAAAATATTAACAAGAAATGCCTTAAAAGTGTTATGGGGGAGATGGGCTGATTGGCAGAAGGATTTATTAGCGAATTTATAGTGGAGGGTAAGTTGTTAGTGAAAAATCCAAGCTGATTGGACTTAAATTATTTCAAGATATACCCGTTAGCACTATAAAGAGAAATTTGAGTCTTTCAGAGAACTTTCAGGTTTGGGTCTACAGGCTAATCAGTTCATGATAAAAAGGTGACCCCCCTCAGCCACGGGGGCCGAAAGCCTGATACGAGTGAGACCCTCACCACCAAGGTCAGGTTAGGTTAGATTAGGTTAGGTCACCTAACATTTCTAGGTTAACTTACATCAGGTTAAGTAGCGCGCTACTTAACCTGATTTAAGTTAACCTAGAACTTTTAGGTGACCTAACCTAATCTAACCTAACCTGACCTTGGTGGTGAGGGTCTCACTCGTATCAGGCTTTCGGCCCCCGTGGCCCCGAGGTGGAGGGGTCATCTTTTTATCATGAACTGATTAGCATGTAGACGCATTCCTGAAAGTTCTCTGAAAGACTCAAATTTCTATTTATAGTTCTAATGGGTATATCTTGAAATAATTTAAGTCCAATTAGCTTGGATTTTTCACTAGCAACTTACCATCCGCTACAACTTCGCTAATAAATCCTTCTGCCAATCAACCCATCTCCCCCAAAACACTTTTCAGCCATTTCTTGTTAATATTTTTTATTTCAACTCATCCACGCGGGTTTTTCGCTAGCAGCTCTGCCTCCACTATAACTATCCTAATAGATCCTTCTGCCAATCAATCCATCTCCCCCCAAAACACTTTTCAGTCATTTCTTGTTAAAAAAATCTTTAGTCATTAAGAAATTTCAACAACCATCCTGTTGCAGAATTCCTATCAAGTCGAACAATAAAGCAAAAACGAAAACACCTAAAAAAAACGTAAATTTTAAACAATTTTTGGGAAACAAGGTGAAAGTAAAGTGCAACTGGTCCGAAAGTAACCATAACTCTAAGAAACAGAATTTTAGTAATGATAGATACACTAAAATGTTTGGTTTTATACGCTGATTCCAAATACATAAATTTCCTTAGGTTTAATGTGTGTGTGTGTAAGTTTTTGTGTGTGTGTGTGTAAGTTTGTGTGTGGTTGTAAGTTTTTGCGTGTGCGTGTAAGTTTTTGTGTGTGTGTGTGTATTTTTTTGCGTTTGTAATATTTTTTGGGTGTGTGTAAGTTTTTTTTGTGTGTTTGTTAGTTTGTGTGTGTGTGTAAGATTATGTGCATGTTAGTTTTTTCGTGTGTGTGCAAGTTTTCTTGTGTGTGTGTGTAAGTTTTGCGACGAAATTCCTTAATCGTTTAGGGTTAACTTACCTTTTTTGGGATGAGAATTTAGGGTTCTCTTACATGCTGAACCTGAAAGTGTAATTTCAGAGAAATTCTTTGAGCGTTTAGGGTTAACTTACCTTTTTTGGGATGAGTATTTAGGGTTCTCTTACATGCTGAACCTGAAAGTTTGTTCCCTGACATGTTGAATCTGAAAGTATAATTTTCATGGCGATGGACTATTCTAAAGAATAAAAAAGGTTGAGGCTTAAGATTTTTATTGCTTAGACATAACTGTGCATAAATATCGTAATTTTTTTGTCTAATTGCGTGTGCGTGAAAGTTTTTGTGTGAATGTAAGTTTTTGTGTGAATGTAAGTTTTCGTGTACATGTTTAAGTTTTTGTGTGTGTGTGTGTGTGTAAGTTTTTGTGTTTGTGTAAGTTTTTGCGTGTGTGTGTAAGTTTTAGTTTGTTTGTGTAAGTTTTCGTGTGTGTGCGTGTAAGTTTTTGTTTGTGTGTGTGTTTGTAAGTATTTTTGCGTGTGTGTAAGTTTTTTGTGTGTGTGTGTGTGTGTAAGTTTTTGTGTGTGTATGTAATTTTTTGTGTGTGTGTGCAATTTTTTGTGTGCATGTAAGTTTTTTTGTGCTTTTAATTTTTTTAGTGTTTTTGTAAGTATTTGTGTGTGTGTGTAAGTTTTCGTGTGTGTGTGTAAGTTTTCGTGTGTGTGTAAGTTTTTGTGTGTGTGTGTGTGTGTAAGTTTTTGTGTGTGTGTGTAAGTTTTTTTGTGTGTGTGTAAGTTTTTGTGTGCATGTAATTTTTTGTGTGCATGTAAGTTTTGCGTGTGTGTGTAAGTTTTTGTGTGTGTGTGTAAGTTTTTGTGTGTGTCAGCTTTTGTGTGTGGGTGTTAGTTTTTGTGTGTGTGTGTAAGTTTGTGTGTGTGTGTGTGTGTGTGTGTGTACGCTTTTGTGTGTGTAAGTTTTGGCGTGTGTGTGTAATTTTTTTTGTGTGTGTAAGCTTTTGTGACGAAATTCTTTAAGCGTTTAGGGTTAACTTACCTTTTTTTGGGATGAGCATTTAGGGTTCTCTTACATGCTCAACCTGAAAGGGTAATTACAGAGAAATTCTTTGAGCGTTTAGGGTTAACTTACCTCTTTTTTGGGATGAGCATTTAGGGTTCTCTTACATGCTGAACCTGAGAGTTTGTTCCCTGACATGTTGAATCTGAAAGTATAATTTTCATGTCGATGGACTATTCTAAAGAATAAAAACAGTTGAGGCTTAAGATATTTATTGCTTAAACATAACTGTGCATAAACATCGTAATTTTTTGTCTAATTGTCTGTGTAAGTTTTTGTGTGCATGTAAGTTTTTGTGTGCATGTAAGTTTTCGTGTGCATGTGTAAGTTTTTTGTGTGTGTGTGTGTGTGTGTGTGTGTGTGTGTAAGTTTTTGTGTGTGTGTAAGTTTTGGCGTGTGTGTAAGTTTTCGTGTGTGTGTTTAAGTTTTCGTGTGTGTGTGTGTGTTAGTTTTTGTGTGTACGTTTTTGTGTGTGTAAGTTTTTGTGTGTGTGTGTGTGTAAGTTTTTGTGTGCGTAAGCTTTTGCGTGTGGGTGTAAGTTTTTGTGTGTGTGTGTGTAAGTTTTTTTATCGGTTATTTTTTGGGTGTGTGTTTTTTGGATTTTGTTTTTTTGTGTTTTTTTGTTTGTTTTTTTTTGTTTGTGTGTGTGGTCGTGTGTTTGTGTGTGTGTGTGTGTGTGTGTGTGTGTGTGTGTGTGTGTGTGTGTGTGTGTGTGTGTGTTTTTTTTTGGGTTTTTTTGTTTTATTTTTTGGTTTTGTTTTTTTAGCTGTGTGTTCGTTTGTGTGTGTGTAAGTTTTGGCGTGTGTGTGTAAGTTTTTGTGTGTGTGTAAGCTTTTGTGACGAAATTCTTTAAGCGTTTAGGGTTAACTTACCTTTTTTTGGGATGAGCATTTAGGGTTCTCTTATATGCTGAACCTGAAAGTGTAATTTCAGAGAAATTCTTTGGGCGTTTAGGGTTAACTTACCTTTTTTTGGAATGAGCATTTAGGGTTCTCTTAAACGCCCACACACACGCACAAAAACTTACACACACACACACACAAAAACATATACACACACGAACAATTACACACACACACACGAACTAATACACACACACTTAAAAACCTACACAAACACAAAAACTTACACAGTCACACACACACACAAAAACGAACACATAAACATGAAAACTTGAATGCACACAAAAACGTTTTTGCGTGTGTAAGCTTTTGTGTGTGGGTGTAAGTTTTTTTGTGTGTGTGTAAGTTTGTGTGTGTGTGTGTGTGTGTAAGTTTGTGTGTGTGTAAGTTTTCGTGTGTGTGTGTGTGTAAGTTTTGTGACAAAATTCTTTAAGCGTTTTTGGGTTAACTTACCTTTTTTTGGGATGAGCATTTAGGGTTCTCTTACATACTGAGCCTGAAAGTGTAATTTCAGAGAAATTCTTTGAGCGTTTAGGGTTAACTTACCTTTTTTGGGATGAGTATTTAGGGTTCTCTTGCATGCTGAACCTGAAAGTTTGTTCCCTGACATGTTGAATCTGAAAGTATAATTTTCATGGCGATGGACTATTCTAAAGAATAAAAACGGTTGAGGCTTAAGATATTTATTGCTTAGACATAACTGTGCATAAATTTCGTATTTTTTTTGTCTAATTGTGTGTGTGTGTAAGTTTTTGTGTGCATGTAAGTTTTTGTATGCATGTGTAAGTTTTTTTGTGTGTGTGTGTGTGTGTGTGTTTTTGTGTGTGTGTGTGTAAGTTTTGGCGTGTGTGTGTAAGTTTTCGTGTGTGTGTGTAAGTTTTCGTGTGTGTGTGTAAGTTTTTGTGTGTGTGTGTAAGTTTTTGTGTGTGTGTGTAAGTTTTTGTGTGTGTGTGTAAGTTTTTGTGTGTGTGTGTAAGTTTTTGTGTGCATGTAAGTTTTTGTGTGCATGTAAGTTTTTGAGTGTGTGTGTAAGCTTTTTTGTGTGTGTGTGTGTGTAAGTTTTTGTGTGTGTAAGCTTTTGTGTGTGTGTGTTATTTTTTGTGTGTGTGTGTTTGTGTGTAAGTTTTTGTGTGTGTGTGTGTGTGTGTCCGTTTTTGTGTGTGTAAGTTTTGGCGTGTGTGTGTAATTTTTTGTGTCTGTGTAAGCTTTTGTGACGAAATTCTTTAAGCGTTTAGGGTTAACATACCTTTTTTGGGATGAGCATTTAGGGTTCTCTTACATGCTGAACCTGAAAGTGTAATTTCAGAGAAATTCTTTGAGCGTTTAGGGTTAACTTACCTCTTTTTTGGGATGAGTATTTAGGGTTCTCTTACATGCTGAACCTGAAAGTTTGTTCCCTGACATGTTGAATCTGAAAGTATAATTTTCATGGCGATGGACTATTCTAAAGAATAAAAACGGTTGAGGCTTAAGATATTTATTGCTTAGACATAACTGTGCATAAATATCGTAATTTTTTGGTTATTGTGTGTGTGTGTAAGTTTTTGTGTGCATGTAAGTTTTTGTGTGCATGTAAGTTTTCGTGTGAATGTTTAAGTTTTTGTGTGTGTGTATGTGTGTTAGTTTTTGTGTGTGTGTAAGTTTTTGCGTGTGTGTGTAAGTTTTCGTGTGTGTGTGTAAGTTTTAGCGTGTGTGTAAGTTTTTGTGTGTGTGTGTGTGTGTGTGTAAGTTTTTGTTAGTGTGTTTTAGTTTTTTGTGTGTGTGTGTGTGTGTTAGTTTTTGTGTGTGTGTGTTATTTTTTGTGTGTGTGTGTAATTTTTTGTGTGCATGTAAGTTTTTGTGTGAATGTATGTTTTGGCGTGTGTGTGTAAGTTTTCGTGTGTGTGTGTAAGTTTTCGTGTGTGTGTGTAAGTTTTGGTGTGTGTGTTAGTTTTTGTGTGTGTGTGTGTGTGTAAGTTTTTGTGTGTGTGTGTAAGTTTTTTTGTGTGTGTGTAAGTTTTTGTGTGCATGTAAGTTTTTGTGTGCATGTAAGTTTTGCGTGTGTGTGTAAGTATTTGTGTGTGTGTGTAAGTTTTTGTGTGTGTAAGATTTTGTGTGTGGGTGTTAGTTTTTGTGTGTGTGTGTAAGTTTGTGTGTGTGTGTGTGTGTGTGTGTGTGTGTACGTTTCTGTGTGTGAAAGTTTTGGCGTGTGTGTGTAATTTTTTTTGTGTGTGTAAGCTTTTGTGACGAAATTCTTTAAGCGTTTAGGGTTAACTTACCTTTTTTTGGGATGAGCATTTAGGGTTCTCTTACATGCTGAACCTGAAAGTGTAATTTCAGAGAAATTCTTTGAGCGTTTAGGGTTAACTTACCTCTTTTTTGGGATGAGCATTTAGGGTTCTCTTACATGCTGAACCTGAGAGTTTGTTCCCTGAAATGTTGAATCTGAAAGTATAATTTTCATGTCGATGGACTATTCTAAAGAATAAAAACGGTTGAGGCTTAAGATATTTATTGCTTAAACATAACTGTGCATAAACATCGTAATTTTTTGTCTAATTGTCTGTGTAAGTTTTTGTGTGCATGTAAGTTTTTGTGTGCATGTAAGTTTTCGTGTGCATGTGTAAGTTTTTTGTGTGTGTGTGTGTGTTTGTGTGTGTGTGAGTGTAAGTTTGTGTGTTTGTGTAAGTTTTGGAGTGTGTGTAAGTTTTCGTGTGTGTGTGTGTAAGATTTCGTGTGTGTGTGTGTGTAAGTTTTTGTGTGTGTGTTTGTGTGTAAGTTTTTGTGTGTGTAAGTTTTGGCGTGTGTGTGTGTGTAAGTTTTTGTGTGCGTAAGCTTTTGTGTGTGTGTGTAAGTTTTTGTGTGTGTGTGTGTGTAAGTTTGTGTATGTGTGTGTGTGTGTGTGTGTGTGTGTGTGTGTGTGTGTGTGTGTTTTTTTTTGTGTGTGTGTGTGTGTGTGTGTGTGTGTGTGTGTGTACGTTTTTGTGTGTGTAGGTTTTGGCGTGTGTGTGTAAGTTTTTGTGTCTGTGTAAGCTTTTGTGACGAAATTCTTTAAGCGTTTAGGGTTAACTTACCTTTTTTTGGGATGAGCATTTAGGGTTCTCTTACATGCTGAACCTGAAAGTGTAATTTCAGAGAAATTCTTTGGGCGTTTAGGGTTAACTTACCTTTTTTGGGATGAGCATTTAGGGTTCTCTTAAACGCCCACACGCACGCACAAAAACTTACACACACACACAAAAACACACACACGAAAACTTACACACACACACGAACACACACACACGCCAAAACTACACACACACAAAAACTTACACACATACACACACACACAAAAACTTACACATGCACACGAAAACTTACATGCACACAAAAAAGTTTTTGCGTGTGTAAGCTTTTGTGTGTGGGTGTAAGTTTTTTGTGTGTGCGTGTTAGTTTGTGTGTGTGTGTGTGTGTAAGTTTGTATGTGTTTAAGTTTTCGTGTGTGTGTGTGTAAGTTTTGTGACAAAATTCTTTAAGCGTTTTTGTGTTAAGTTAACCTTTTTTGGGATGATCATTTAGGGTTCTCTTAGATGCTGAGCCTGAAAGTGTAATTTCAGAGAAATTCTTTGAGCGTTTAGGGTTAACTTACCTTTTTTGGGATGAGTATTTAGGGTTCTCTTACATGCTGAACCTGAAAGTTTGTTCCCTGACATGTTGAATCTGAAAGTATAATTTTCATGGCGATGGACTATTCTAAAGAATAAAAACGGTTGAGGCTTAAGATATTTATTGCTTAGACATAAGTGTGCATAAATATCGTAATTTTTTTGTCTAATTGTGTGTGTGTGTAAGTGTTTGTGTGCATGTAAGTTTTTGTGTGCATGTAAGTTTTCGTATGCATGTGTAAGTTTTTGTGTGTGTGTGTGTGTGTAAGTTTTTGTGTGTGTGTGTGTTAGTTTTGGCTTGTGTGTGTGTAAGATTTGGTGTGTGTGTGTAAGTTTTCGTGTGTGTGTTTTTTTTTTTTTGTGTGTGTATAAGTTTTTTTGCGTGTGTGTTAGTTTTTTTTTGTGTGTGTGTGTATAAGTTTTTGTGCGTTTGTGTAAGTTTTTGTGTGTGAGTGTTAGTTTTTGTGTGTGTGTGTAAGTTTTGTGTGCATGTAAGTTTTTGTGTGCATGTAAGTTTTTGCGTGTGGGTGTAAGTTTTTGTGTGTGTGTTGTGTAAGTTTTTGTGTGTGTAAGCTTTTGTGTGTGGGTGTAAGTTTTTGTGTTTGTATGTGAGTTAGTTTGTGTGTGTTTGTGTGTGTGTGTGTAAGTTTTTGTGTGTGTAAGTTTTGGTGTGTGTTTGTAAGTTTTTGTGTGTGTGTAAGCTTATGTGACGAAATTCTTTAAGCGTTTAGGGTTAACTTACCTTTTTTGGGATTAGCATGTATGGTTCTCTTACATGCTGAACCTGAAAGTGTAATTTCCGAGAAATTCTTTTAGCGTTTAGGGTTAACTTACCTCTTTTTTGGGATGAGCATTTAGGGTTCTCTTACATGCTGAGCCTGAAAGTTTGTTCCCTGACATGTTGAATCTGAAAGTATAATTTTCATGGCGATGGACTATTCTAAAAAATAAAAACGGTTGAGACTTAGGATATTTATTGCTTAGACATAACTGTGCATAAATATCGTAATTTTTTTTGTCCAATTGTGTGTGTGTGTAAGTTTTTGTGTGTATGTAAGTTTTTGTGTGCATGTAAGTTTTAGTATGGTTGTGTAAGTTTTTGTGTGTGTGTGTTTTTTTGTAATTTTTTTTTTGTGTGTAAGTTTTTGCGTGTGTGTGTAAGTTTTAGTGTGTGTGTGTAAGTTTTAGTGTGTGTGTAAGTTTTTGTGTGTGTGTGTAAGTTTTTGTGCGTGTTTGTAAGTTTGTGTGTGTGTGTAAGTTTTTGTTTGGATGTTAGTTTTTGTGTGCTTTTAATTTTTTGCGTGTGGGTGTACGTTTTTGTGTGTGTGTGTGTGTGTAAGTTTTTGTGTGTCTAAGCTTTTGTGTGTGGGTGTAAGTTTGTTTGTGTGATTGTGTGTGTGTAAGTTTTAGTGTGTGTAAGTTTTTTGTGTGTGTGTGTGTGTAAGTTTGTGTGTGTGTGTGTGTGTAAGTTTGTGTGTGTGTGTGTAAGTTTTCGTGTGTGTGTTTGTAAGTTTTGTGTGTGTGTGTGTGTGTGTAAGTTTTTGTACGTGTGTGTGTGAGTTTTTTTGTGTTCATGTCATTTTAAGATACGTAAAAAAGTTAAAAAAATACCACGTTAAAAAATTCAAGAAAGTATTTACGAAATGTGGAGGTGACTCTTTGAGGTTGGAAAATGGGTTTAGGAATGACATTATGAAAGGAACTTGTTCAGAAAAGATGTAATAAAGCCTTAAAAAAGTATTATAATGGGGGGCTCAGGAGTCTTTGGGGATCCGGGGGCCCTTTGGGATTGGGTGGTCTTTTGGGAGCCCGGGGGACCTTTGGGGACCGGGGGACCTTTGGGACCCAGGGAAGGCGTTTGGGGATCCGGGGCCCTTGAGGATTGGGTGGTCTTTTGGGAGCCCAGGGGACCTTTGGGGACCGGGGGAGGACCTTTGGGGGTCCGGGGAGCGCCTTTGGGGGTCTGGGGGGCCCTTGAGGACCGGGGTGGGCCTTTGGGGGCTCGGGTAGGGCCTTTTGGGGTCTGGGGGGCCCTTGAGTGCCAATTGGTCCTTTGGGAGCCCGGTGGACCTTTGGGGACAGGGGAAGGGCCTTTGGGAGCCCGGGAAGTCTTTGGGGTCTGGGGGTTCTTTGGGAGCTTGGGGGGGGCCCTTGAGGACCGGGGGCTTCCTTCTGGGCTGAGGTAGGGGGATTGGAACCCTTTGGGGTTGGGGTAGGGGGATCGGAACCCTTTGGGTTGGGGTAGGGGGACCGGAGCCCTTTGGGGTTGTGGTAGAGGACCTCATAACACTATTCAAATGGAACTTGTGTAATATAACGACCACGGAGTTTGACCCTCAAATCCTCTTCTAAAATCTCTTCATAAATCATATTTTAAAATGTCTCTAACTGTTTCGCCGAAATAATTCCCTAAAATAATAATTTGTTTTGAAAAGATATAATAAAGCCTTAAAAAGTATTATAATGTAGGGCTCAGGAGTCTTTGGGGGTCCGGGGGCCCTTTGGGAGCCCGGTGGACCTTTGGGGACCGGGGGAGGGTTTTTGGGGGTTCGGGGGCCGATTGGGTGTCTGGGGGGCCTTTGAGGATCGGGGAGGGCCTTTGGCGGTCCGGGGGACCTTTGGGGACTGGGGGAGGGCCATTGGGGGTCAGGGGGACCCTTGAGGGTCGAATGGTTTTTTGGGAGCCCGGTGGACCTTTGGAGACAGGGGGAGGGCCTTTGGGGGCCCGGGGAGAGCCTTTGGGGGTGTGGGGGCCCTTTGGGAGCTTGGGGGGACCCTTGAGGACCGGGGGCTTCCTTCGGGGTTGAGGTAGGGGGATTGGAACCCTTTGGGGTTGGGGTAGGGGGATTGGTGCCCTTTGGGGTTGAGATAGTGGGATCTCACAACACTGTCCAAATGGAACTTGTGTATTATAACGACCACAGAGTTTCACCATTTAATCCTCTTCTAAACTCTCTTCATAAATCATATTTTATAATGTTTTTAACTGTTTCGTCGAAATAATTCCATAAAATATCTAAAATGGTTTCGTCCAAATAATCCCTAAAGATACTTTCAGCATGTTTCTTTTTTTTAGCATACCAGAGCTGGCTGATGGCAATTATTTTGAAACCTTTTCTCGCGCTCAGATCAAAACATTTGCTCAGAAACGATTCTTCTGGAAGAACTCCAGACATTAATAAACTTCGTGCCGGAGACAATTCAAACAATCATGACATCATGTGTGATCTAACTGTTTCTCGGAAACATTTCTGTTCAAAATCCAAAGACATTAATTAACTTTACGTTATCTGTCAGACATTAATTAACTGTTTCCCGGGAACTCATAACATTTGTCTCGAAAAACAAATATTGGAAACACGCGATCTCTCGGAAACTCATATCATTTGCATTGAACAACAAATATTGGAAACACGCGATCTGACTGTTTCCCGGGAACTCGTAACATTTGGCTCGAACAACAAATATTGGAAACACGCGATCTCCCGGAAACTCATAACATCTGCATTGAACAACAACAACAACATTGACCCCATTAACCACGTGTTCTCCCTAATGACTCTATCGCGTGCTAAAAAAAACAACAATAACATTGACCCCATTAACCACGTGTTCTCCCTTATGACTCTATCGCTTGCACAAAACAACAACAACAACATTGACCTCATTAACCACATGTTCTCCCTAATGACTCTATCTCGTACCCACAACAACAATAACAACATTGACTTCATTAACCACGTGTTCCCCCTTATGACTCTATCGCGTGCCCAAAACAACAACAACAACATTGACCCCATTAACCACGTGTTCTCCCTAATGACTCTATAGTCCATGAAAGTGACAAAGTTCCTGTTTTTCCATTCTCACTGACAAAATCAATAAAACCATCAAATAATCAACACACATAACCATCCATAAAAACAGAAATAAATCGACCTACACACATAACCATCCATGAAAACAGACATAAATGTGACAAACTTCCTGTTTTTTAATTCTCACTGACAAAATCCATAAAACATCAAATAAATCGACCTCCACACATAACCATCCATGAACTATGTAAAAAAAAGTTATAGGTGGCAGCAGGGGTGCGTGACACGAGTAGAACCCCCCCTTCTACTAACGCTGGGCGTGGAAGGGGTGTTAGTTGCCTTCCATTCACTTTCGACTATAAAAAAGGGCACAAACCACTCCAATTTGCAATTGAATGAGCCCTTTTCGAAGTCTCTACGACAAATTCTTCGATACGAAGTGCCCTGGTCTAAAGGAATAAAATAATAAATAATACGTTATGCCAACATCGTTCTTATATGCCCCCAGGGCATAACGTAAAACCCTTGTCCTGAAGGTCGTGGGGGAGTAACCTCTTAAAAAACATGTTTTCTATTTGAAAATCATTTACGCTGAACAGAATGGCTATCTCAAAATTTTGACTGGATGTGTTTGGGGAAATGGTGGGCGTGGAAGGGGTGTTTGTTGCCTTCCAATAACTTTTCACTGTTAAAAAGGACAAAAGCCTCTCCAGTTTTAAGTTTCAACTTCGCTCTTTGCTTCTCTCGAAAAAGCTTTGTTTTCATTAATTTATGCTCATATTTGATTAAAATTTAATTTAGAAACAGCACTATGACCTCTTTTATTTATACGGAATAATTTTAAGTTTTAATGTTGGTCCTTAGTTTCAGTTGAAATTTTTTTTTTACATATAATTTCTAATCACCTCCAATCTAGGGGAGATAAGAGATTTCAACCATTATTAAGGAGCAGAACTAAGAAGCCGTACAAGAATCGAAGGAAAAAATAAGTTTACAGTGAAAAAAAACATCAAAATATGGTGTCGTTTCTTTATATAAATAAAATAAAAAAAAATAGATGTTTAATTTTTTGTTTTAAACAATTGAATTTAGTAGCACTTAAGAAAAAAGCTCGAAGCGAGTAGATACGACACAAAAGGTTTACTGAGTGGAAAGGTTTATTTATTGACATACTTGTGGAAAATTTTGCTAGCTCTACAGAAAAGTGCCTTTAGGCTTAGGATTTATTTGACCTGTTTTTAAATAAAAAAACACTCATTACTCGGAAATGAATTGCATTTTCTTAAAAATAATCTCTTGTGTAGGTGCGATGTATGGTAATATAAACTAAGTTTGTTTTCATTTCAAAAATTATCGGAAGAATTATTTAAATTCCCCTAGATAACTATTTTTATTTGTCTTTTTTCCTCTTTGGCTGCACAATCTTATGTATGTAGAGAATATTACGGTGGAACTATCAAGTGAATAATTTGAATAAGGAAGTTTAAAAATAAGTAATCCTTCTTTTAATATACAACTTTGAGTGGTTCCAGAACCACATACCTACACTTCTCCAATCATTAAGTGGTTATTTTGTTTTGGGGTAGAGGGGGACACTTCCCCTCCCAGACCCCAGTTTTCCTCCAGACCCGAGTTTACCCCCGCCCCCCGTCCAGCTTCAAATTAGTTACTCCAAAAATGTTGTCAAAACTAAGATAATCCTGCATAATTCAAGCATCCACTGAAACAGGTCATTTTTATTTAGTACATCTTTACCCTTTCTATTACTATACGGCTCGTTTTTCAGGTTTCTCTGTCATTTTCACTTGATTTGGGAAAATTCCCTCCAACGTTGTTCCCACCCCCAAAGGATTTTAACTAAATTACGCATCTCGTTGCGGTATGGATTTAGTGATCTACTCAGAATGTCGTTGCAAACTATGGACTGGATAATCTCTATTCCCCTTTGAGTCAAAATCCTTGACCCAATACCTCCCTGGGACATGCATGAAAGAATGAGTGCATCAAATTTATAAAAATTGCAAAATTATCTAAAAATGATCGTATAGAAAACCACCAAAAAAAAAAAAAAAAAAACAAGCAGGAGTCGAACGCAAACCACTCTAAACCGAAGTAGAACGCTTTATCAAGAAAACCAAACCTCTAATAATCTAATTTGATATATTAATGCTTGTATCTTATTTGCCTAGCTTATTAAGGGGGCTAGGAGGAGGAACATACGGGAACTGTTCTTGAAAACCTCCGGTTGAGGGTTTTTGATCATAATTATTTCAACGATGATATCATTTTATACTTCCAAGCTTTTTTCTATTTAAGAAGTGACATCAAAAATGTTGTTTTTAGTGCTATATCAAACAGTTCGTGGTAAAAAACTGTAAGTAAGGAGTGACCCGGATAAATAGTAACCGAAACTCTAAAAAACGGAATTTTGACTCAAATAAATACATCAAAAGAATTGGATTTTCTACGCTGATTTTAAGTATATAAGTTTCATCAAGTTTAGTCCAACTCGACAACAGTTACGAGCCTGAGAAAATTTGCCCTATTTTCAAAAAAAGGAAGAAACTTCCCCTAAAAGTAATAGAATCTTAATGAAAATGACACCGTCAGATTCAGCGTATCAAAGAATCCTACTGTAGAGGTTTCAAGTTCCTATTTGCACAAATTTGGAATTTTGTATTTTTTCCTAGAAGAAAGATCACGGATGCGTGTTTTTTGTTGTTTTTTTTCCGCAAATATTACTAATTTAAGTAACGTGGGAGAATCTTTTCATGGAGACAATTTCTCGTGGGGGAAGGGAATTTTCCATGAAGGGGGAGCTGGATTTCCGTGCATTATTGGAAAAACGATCAGTAATTAAATAAAAACAAGTTTTTCCAATTGAAAGTGAGAAGCAACATCAACACTTAACTGGAACAGGAAATATTACGTGTATGAGATGGGTTGCTTCTCCTCAATAGCTCGCTAAAACGCTAAAGTTTCTTTTTTAACTTGAAAAAAAGGTTTTTATTCTAATTAAACAGCATTGTTTATTCAGGAGTCATTCTTAAACAACTGGAACAAAAATTAAACTTAGGTTATTATAAGGTTATTATTAGTTAAAAAAAAGTAAAATTATTATGTAATTTTCATTTTAATTATTCATGTACGGTGAGCTAAATTCAAAAATTGCATTAATTCAAAAACTTTCAGAAATTAAACAAAATAAACTAGTTTTTTTTAACTGAAAGCAAGGAGCGAAATTAAAACATAAAGTAAACATAAATTATTCCGTATGGGAAAGGGGCTGTCTCCTGCTCAACGCCCCTCTCTTTACGTTAAAGTTTTTTATTGTTTTATAAGGCAAAGTTTTGAGAAAGATTTGAAATTTAGCGTAAAGAGTGAGGCGTTGAGGACGGGGCAGCCCCTTTCATATACAGAATAATTTCTGTTCTTTTTATGTTTTAATGTCGCTCCTTACTTTCAGTTAAAAAAAGCTTGTTTTTTTATTTAATCACACTTACAGATTTTGGAATTGATAAACATCACGTAAATATGAAAAATAGCTTCCAAATGAGCCATTAAACGTCACTCTAAAATCCCTGGTAGCCCACTAGCCCCAGCTTTTCCACTTGAGACATGACACCGAAAGTGCCATTTTTAGTGTCATTCGGAATATGCTGATGGTGGAATTTATAGGAAGGATTTAAAAAGGGGCGTAATTTGTTATGGGTCAGTAGGGTGCAACTGCCTGCTTCAGACTCAAGTCCCCCCCCATGCCCGCATTTTGCTCCCCCTGCAGAAATTTGGTTTCTGCAAAAAATCTTGTCAAAACTAAGATGAGCTTGCATAATTCAACTATCCAGAGAAATAGGTCAGTTTTCTTTAGTATGTCTTTGTCTCTATGGTAATATTAAATAAAAAAACAAATTTTTTAAACTGAAAGTAAGGAGCGACATAAAAACTTAAAACGAACAGAAATTATTCCGTATATGAAAGGGGCTGTCCCCTCCTCAACGCTTCGCTCTTTACGCTAAAGTTTTTTATTGTTTTAAAAAATAAAGTTGTGAGACAGAGTCAAACTTTAGCGTAAAGAGCGAGGCGTTGCGGAGGGGACAGCCACTTTCATATACGGAATAATTTCTGTTCGTATTAAGTTTTAATGTCGCTCCTTACTTTCAGTCTAAAAAACTTGTTTTTTATTTAATTTCTGATCGTTTTTTAGTTAATGCAGCTTTAATTTTGGCTCCCCGTCATTGAATAAGTAAACAAAATTTGCATACAAATTTTACTTTTCTTTTGCTAAATGAATGTCTCTAAATTTGGTTATGACGTAATTTACAAATTAACTTACGTAACTAACTTCTATATCCCGATATTTTTCTTCTGGAAAAAAATACAAAGTTGCAGATTTGTGCAGATATGAGCTTGAAACCTATGTAATAGAGTTTTCTGATACGCTGAATCTGACGGTGTGATTTTCATCAAAATTCTTTCACTTGTAGGGCATGTTTCCCCCCTCTTTAAAAAATCGGGTAGATTTTCTCAGGCTCGTAGCCTTTGATGAGTAATACTAAACTTAATAAAATTTATAAATTTAGAATCAGCATTATAAACCCATTCTTTTGATACATTTATTGACATCAAAATTCCATTTTTAAAAGTTTTGATTAGTTTTAAGCCGTATTGCTTGTTTTTTTATTATATTTTTCGTTATGTATATGTTAGTACGTATATTAGGGTGTTCTCCCCTTAGTGAATAACATACTCTTTAAGTTAAAATTTAAAAAAAAATTAATTAACAAACCCCTCAATCACAATGGCCGTTTAATTACAATATATAGCTCTTTTTAAAGCAATAAAAAAAACTGTCGTGTACAGAGCGCGGTATTGCCTTGGGGCAGAACCCCCTCATATACGTTATAATTTCTGTTCGTTTTAAGTTCTAATGTTGCTTCTTATTTTCAGTTGAAAAAAACTTGTTTTTTTTTATTTAATTTCTGATCGTTTTTTAAATAATGCTTGGAAATCCGGCGCCCCCTTCATAGAAATGTCCCTTACCCCAAAGAAATATCCTCCATGGAAAGATTCTCCCGAGTAACCCCCTCCTCCAGCCCCACCCTCCAGAGAAAATCCTTCCTGAAAATGTCTTTATACTTCCAAATAACCAATAAATAATGCTGGCAAGTCCAGCGCCCCCTTCATGGCAATTTCCCTTACCCCATGAAAAATTCCTTCATGGACAGATCTTCCAATTTTCTCAGGCGCATAACTTTTGATGGATAGCACTAAACTTGATGAAACTTATATATTTGAAATCAGCATTGAAATCTGATTCTTTTGATGCATCTATTGGTATCAAAAACCCGTTTTCTAGAGTTTCGGTTACCATTTAGCCGGGTCGCTCCTTACTTACAGTTCGTTACCACGAACTGTTTGATATGGCTCATTCTACAGTTTCCACTATAATTTTCACTTGATTTAGGAAAATCGGCTCCAAATTTGCCTCCCACCTCTCCCAGGATTTTGAAGAAATTACGCCACTGGGCGTAGATACGAGACATATCCTTTATATGAGCTATTAAAAATGTGTTTAGATACCTGCGATACCAATACGCCCAATAACAATACGCTCATACCGATACGCGTCATATAAATACATCCGATACTGATACAGCGTGCAACCCTTTCCTCAGGGAATATGGAAGGTCGTATTATCCCCAAAACCAAATATTTTGACCTTTGAATTATGTTGAACAAAATGGCCATCTCAAAATGGTGATTGTATGACTTTGGGGAGAGGGGGCCCTCAGGAAGGGGGGCTCCAATCTTTTTGGTCACTTAGAAAGGGCACTAGAAAATTTAATTTCCATTTGAATGAGCAATTAGACATCTCTCTATGATGTTCTGTTCACCCCTTAGCACTGCTAGAAAAAAAAGGAAAAAAACAAACGGGAGACAGATCAGTGTTACCCATGCTAAAAAGTGATTTTCCTTGTTGTTCAAGGAGGGGGACTGTAATTTCCCTTCTAAAGGTTTTCAACCATGCTGATTCCAATTGTATAATTTTCATTTTGATCTGACGCCATTTTGAGGGGTTTCAGGCTTTTTGGTGAAATCACCATACATTTTTTTCACAATAAACTTTTACTTCTAAGACAAACCGCAATAATAGTTACCATTCCTGAATCAGTGTTACATGAACATTTTTTGTTCACTAGGTAGTTTTTTCAAAATGTGTTTTTTTAAATTTTCGGTTACTATAGGCCGTGGTTCACTCTTTACTAAGTTGCAGCTAGCGCTGCAACCATGTTATCTTTGCCTCTATGGTAATATATGGCTTATTTGTCAGTTTTCCCTATCATTTTCAGTTGATTTAAAAAAAATGGCTCCAACTTTGCCCCCCCCCCCACGAAATTTGACGAAATTACGCCACGGGACGTAGATATGAGCAATATCTTTTATCTTAGCTATTAAAAATCTCTCTAGATACCAGCGATACCAATGCGCCCAATAACAATACGCTCATATCGATACGCGGGATATAAATTCATCCGATACCAATACACTGTGCAGACCTATCCCCATGGACTATGGAGGGCCATATCATTACCAAAATGAGAGATATTTGACTTTTGAACTATGTTGAACGAAATGGCTATCTCAAAATTGTGACTGGATGTCTTTGTGGGGAGGGGGCCTTTAGGAAAAGGTGGTTAGTTGCCATCTTATCTTTTTGGCTACTTAAAAAGGGCACTATCAAATTTAATTTCCGTTCAAATAAGCTATTATAAATCGTTCTATGATGTTCTTGTCGCGCCCTAGCCCTGCTAGAAAAAAAAATAAAATATAAAACGGGAGACAGATCCGTGCTATACATGCGAAAATGTCATTTTCCTTGTTGTTCAAGGGGGAGTTGTAATTTACCAAAACTAGGATTTCAATAGTGCTGATTCCAATGATAGACTTTTCATTCTGATCTGGCACCATTTTCAAGGGGTTTCAGACTTTTTTTGAAATCACCGTAAATCTATTTCACAATAAACTTTTACTTTTAATACCAACCGAAATACTAGTTACCATTCCTGAGTCAGTATCAGATGGAAATTTTTTTGCACTAGACAGTTTTGTCAAAACGTGTTTTTTAAATTTTGGTTACTAAGGGCTGTGGTTTGCTCTTTACTAGGCTGCAGCTACCGCTGCAACCATGATAGTTGATTGTTTAAGACACCTGGGTTTTATTTTTGGTTAATATGAATACATAGCCTACGTTTAAGATACATCTGATTTATTGAAAATATTTGATCATTTAAGAAATTTGAGTTTTATTTTTGACTAATAAGAGAACAGTCGGGTGAGATACATCTGATTTATTAAAAATACTTGATCATTTGAGAAACTTTGAGTTTTATTCTTGACTAACAAGAATATACAGGACTTGACTTGACTTTATTTAACAAAAACATATACATAAATTTTGTACAAAGGAGAAGAGAGGAATCTCGTAATGTCTCCCTTATCAAACAATAGGGGGGGAAAAATTACACTTCCCGCTAACATAGCTTCAGAAGGAAAAGAAAATTTGATCAGAACATAACAAAATTTAAAATAAATTTAAGGAAGAAATGAGAAAAAAAAACATACATAACTTAACTATCGAATCACGGAGATAGGGATGGGAGATTTTAAGCAATTCATAAATAAATCAATAATTCAATCAATCCCCGCTACACTAGCAAGAAAGGACCCTTTTTTTCAATTTATTTTTGCGCGTGTATAGTGATGGCGATTTACTTACTAATTTAAATAACTTGTATTTATTCGCAATCTGAGGACTTTTATATCTTGAACTGAGTCTTGATCTCTCAATTTTAACAAACGGGAGAAGAAACTTAATCCTAGCTCTTGATAAATGGCTATGTTTATTTTCAACCAAAAGTTTCATACTATTGAAAAAATGATCTTTATGTTGGATTTTCAAAAAACCATATGCCCAAATTAATGTGCAAAATTTGTTGTAAATCCAGAATATCAAGAAATAGAAAAGATGTTTTAATTTCAGATAATTCCTCTGTCTTTCTAGGGTGTGCTAAAAAATGGTCCAGAATTCTTATTGATTTATTTTGAACAATTTGGAGTCCTCGTAAATGTGAAGGGAAAGTCAGCATCCAAACGCTCGGACAATACTGGAAATAACAATCAATTAATGAAAAATATAAAGTTCTAATGGTTTGGTATGGAAACAGAAACTTTAATGTATGCAAACAACCGAGATTCCTGGACACTGTTGCTTTAAGTTTACTAACATGCGCATTAAACGACTGAGTTGAATCAATATAAATACCTAAATATCTAAATAAATCCAATCTTTTTATGGAGGAAGCTCCAATATTAATAATTTGAAATGACACACGCTTCACTGACCTTGAACTTCTCCCAAAAACCATAAATTCCGACTTCTCTAAATTAGGTATTAATCGCTTATCATGAAACCAAGAATTTACATTCAAAGCAACAGTCTCCAAGGACAATCGTAGGTCCTCCTCGTCCCGTCCTCAAACTAATTGCTGTATCATCCGCAAACAATATTGGTAACTCATCACCTGAAGGCATGCAATTTGGAAGATCATTTACATAAATCAAAAAAATTATTGGCAGATCCCTGCGGTACCCCTATATTTTCTAACGGGAAAATATGAGATGATTCTTCACAAACTTGGACTTTAAAACTTCTTTCAGATAAATACGATCTCATTAAATCCAGAGCTTTTCCACGGATTCCTATATTTTCCAGCTTATCAAAAAGAATTGCATGATCTATTGTATCAAAAGCTTTTTTTATGTCAAAAAATGTAGTTGCCGGCAAATAACTATAATCCATAGCCTCTGATAAGAAATGATGTAAAGTAGCTACTGCTTGCTATTTTGGAGTACCCCTCAAAAAAACAAACGGATTAGGAAAAAAAAACTTGTGCTTTAACAGAAATGAAATTTATCTACTTTTCAGTATATTTTCGAAAACTATAGAACAGTCAACAAATTATTAATATCCCAAGTACTTTTTGTGTTGTCTTTATCGCCTTTTATAAACAAAGGTAATTGGTACTCCGAGAACCGAATAGGGTACATAAATATAGTCTTATCTACTTTATCTGGTAAATATTTTCTATGATTATGTGTTCCAGCAGAAATTTGATCCACCAGATCATGTCCAACTTTTCTAAAATGGTCAGCAAATGCTTCCGCCATCCCTCTCTCATCAGTTATCTGGACTCATTCATGACTTATAATGTGAGACGGAATATTTCTTGTTTTGATATTATTCAGTTTTTCATTTATTAATTTCCACGTTTCCCGAGGTGAATCATATTTGCGAAATTCATTTTGATAATATTTTGCTTCCGCTTCTCTGAGAACAAGAGTTAACCGATTTTTATATTTTTAAAAATTTTCATTATTCGTTTCATTTGGGTACTGCATCTTCACCTTATAAAATCTATTTTTTTCTTTTATGATCTTTAACAGGCTTTCAGTAACCCATGGTTTAAGAGGTAAATCCTTACTCTTTCTTAATACCATAGGACATACTTTGTCAAATATTTGGTTAAATTTACTATAAAATAAAACAATTGACTGATTCGGGTCTTCAACATTTAGGACATCATTCCAATCTATATCTCCTATTTTTAATTTCATCTCATCTATCTTTTTTTGGTTAATTATCCTTTTATAACTTTTATTTGGTCTCTTTTTGGTTCCACTCCTGATCCAGAGAAGTCAGAAACAACAACACAATGATCAGATGTATCATTCAAAATAATATGGGTATCAAGGCAATTTTCAGATTTAAAAATGTTATCAATAAGAGTTGCATGGTTATCACAGATTCTTGATCGTAGTAAACAAGTAGGTGACAATCCATGTAAAAATGAAATATTCAAAAATTCTAATCCCTTATTCGATGTCGAAACATTATGTCGCATTGAATCAATATTAAAAGCCCCATTTACATAAAATGGAGAGCGTTGCGGGCCTAGGGCATCCAACAATGACGCGCATTGACTTGAAAACTATTGAATGCTAGACGATGGTAGCAGATATACTACGATTGCCAAAAAAATATTTCTTCAATCATTCACTTGTACTACACAACTCTCAAATAGCATCTCAACATTCCAAACCATAAATTCATTACGTAAAGAAGATGCAAAAACATCTCGCATAAAAATACCAACTCCTCCTCTCTTATTCTGTTTTCGACTAGCATGAAAAAAATCGTAATTTTTATTCTGTTCGAATGTATCAATTCTATCAAGAAATGTTTCACAAGTTCCGAACACATCTGTTGACAACCCCTTAAGAAAATCATGCAAACAATTTAAGCTGCTATTTAATCCTCTACAATTCCAAAATGGCAGTCGTTTAAATTGATTATTTAAAGGTGGAAGATCATGAACAGATAAATATTTATTTTTAGGGGCCTTATAATAATCTGGCAAATCTTTATCTTGTGACGAAAACCTATGAAAAAATTATATTAATATCAAGAGGATTTTTTTTCAAGTTCCTCCAGCCTACCAGCAGGAATTTCTACAAAACTTAACTCATCCATAATCCAAACTCAACAAAAATTTCGCATCCCATCTCCGTGAGCCGATATAAATAAAATAAAAAAATAAAGAAAAAAAATAAAAGGCAACAAAAATTTCGAAAATAAGAAATAAGAACAAAAAAGTAATACATAAACAAAATTTGACATCATACTCACTCTAACCATTATCCTTATCATCACCCGAAGGCGAGCGCAATTTAATCACGGATACCTGAGCTAAATCACAACTAACTACAATCATAAATCCACTTAAACATACTAAAAAAACACTTTAATCCGCTTCCGATACATTTTTTATGCATTTGACTTATACGACATTATACCATTTAAGCTTCACTTTTTGCTCATTCTCAATCAAGCATAATACAGGTGGGACGACTGGGGGGATTCAAGCTCTGACTCCCTTTTCTCTCAATTCTTTCTGTTTGATTTTCAGGTTTCACGGTTAAGATATATCTTATTATTTAACAATATTCGATTCCTTAAGAAAACTGAGTTTTATTTTTTATTAATAAGAATACACACGGGTAAGATACATCTGATCTATAAAAAAATATTTGATCATTTAAGAAAATTCGGTTTTCTTTTAAACTAATAAGAATACACTAGGTTGATATACATCTAATCTATTAGAAAATATTTGATCATTTACGATATTTGGGTTTATTTTTTACTAATATGAATACACTCGGTTAAGATACATCTGATCTATTAAAAAAATATGATCATTTAAGAATCTTGGGTTTTCCTTTTGACTAATATGAATACACACGGTTAAGACCCATCTAATTTATTGCAAACATCTGATCATTTAAGAAACTTCGGTTTTATTATTGATTAATAAGAATGCATACGGTTAAGATACATCTGATCTATTACAAATATTTGATCATTTAAGAAACTTGATTTTTACTTCAGACTATTAAGAAAACACTCAGTTAAGATATATCTGCTTTATTAAAAATACTTGTTCATTTAAGAAACTTGAGTTTTATTTTTGACTGATAAGAATACAGTCGGTTAAGATACATCTGATCTATTAAAAAAATTAATCATTTAAGAAACTTTAGTTTTATTTTTGGTTAAAAACAATTTATCATTTAAGAAACGTAGATTTTCTTTTTGACTAATATGAATACACACGGTTAAGATACATCTGATTTATTATAAATATTTGATCATTTGAGAAACTTAGGTTTTATTTTTGATTAACAGGAATATACACGGCCTTTTCTAATATGAATACACACGGTTAAGATACATCTGATTTATTAAAAATATTTGATCATTTAATAAATTTGAGTTCTATTTTTGATAAACAAGAATACAAACGGTTAAAAATACAAAGGATTTATTAAACAAATTTGGTCATTTAAAAAACTTGGGTTTTATTTTTGATTAATAAGAATACATACGGTTAAGACACATCTGATCTGTTAAAAATATGTTTGATCATTTAAGAAACTTGATTTTTATTTTTGACTAATTAGAATACACTCGGTTAAGATACATCTGATCTATTAAAAATGCTTGTTCATTTTAGAAATTTGAGTTTTATTTTTGATTAATAAGAATACATGCAGTTAAGATACATCTAATATATTAAAAATATTTGATCATTTAAGAAACTTAAGTTTTATTTTTGACTGATAAGAATACACTAGGTTAAGATACTTCTGATCTATTAAAAAGTTTGATTATTTAAAAAACTTGGGTTTTATATTTGGTTAATAAGAATACATACGGTTAAGATACATCTGATTTATTGAAAATAATTGTTCATTTAAGAAACTTGAGTTTTATTTTTGACTGATAAGAATAAATTCGGTTAAGATACATCTGATTTATTAAAAATAAATCATCCAATTTATTAAATATATTTGATCATTTAAGAAACTTGAGTTTTATTTTTGACTAATAAGAATACAGTCGGTTAAGATACATCTGATCCATTAAAAATATTTGATCATTTAAGAAACTTGGGTTTTATTTTTAATTAATAAGAATACACACGGTTAAGATACATCTGATTTATTAAAAGAATTTGATCATTTAAGGAAATTGACTTTTACTTTTGATTAATAAGAATACACACTGTTAAAATACATCTAATTTATTAAAAATATTTGATCATTTAAGAAACTTGAGTTTTATTTTTGACTAATAAGATTACACTCGGTTAAGATACATCTGATCTATTGGAAAATATTTGACCATTTAAGAAACATGGGTTTTATTTTTGATTAATAAGAATACAGACGGTTAAGATACATCTGATTTATTAAAAAAAATTTGATCATTTAAGAAACTTGAGTTTTATTTTGACTAATAAGAAAACATTTGGTTAATATATATTTGATCTATTAAAAATATTTGATCATTTAAGAAACTTGGGTTTTATTTTTGGTTATTAAGAATACACACGGCCTTGACTAATATGAATACACAAGGTTAAGATACATCTGATTTATTGAAAATATTTGATCATTTAAGAAACTTGAGTTTTATTTTTGACTAATAAGAATACACTCGGCTAAGATACATCTGATCTATTAAAAAAATTGATCATTTAAGAAACTTGGGTTTTATTTTTGGTTAATAAGAATACACACGGTTAAGATACATCTGATTTATTAAGAATATTTGATCATTTAAGAGACTTGAGTTGCATTATTGACTAAAAAGAAAACACTCGGTTAAGATACATCTGATTTATTAAAAATAAATCATCCAATTTATTAAATATATTCGATTAGTTAAAAGATTGGGTTGTATCTCTGATTATTATGAATACAGTTGAATGAAATACATATTATATATAAAAAATATCTGACCACTTCTGATACTTGGGTTTTATTTTTGGTTAATATGAAGAAAGACGTTTCATTTAAATCTGATTTATTAAAAAAAATTTGATCATGAAAGAAAGTTGAGTTTTATTTTGACTAATAAGAAAACATTTGGTTAATATATATTTGATCTATTAAAAATATTTGATCATCTAAGAAATTTGAGTTTTTTTTTATTAATAAGAATACACACGGTTAAGATACAAATGATTTATTAAAAATATTTGATCGTTTAAGAATCTTGGGTATTATTTTTGATTAATTAGAATACATTCGGTTAAGAGACATCTCATTTATTAAAAATATTTGATCATTTAAGGAACTTGAGTTTTATTTTGACTAGTTAGAATACACTCGGTTAAGATACATCAGATTTATTAAAAATACTTGTTCATTTAAGAAACTTGAGTTTTATTTTGGATTAATAAGAATACACACAGTTAAGAAACATCTGATTTAATGAAAATATTTGATCATTTAAGAACTTTGAGTTTTATTTTTGACTGATAAGAATACACTCGGTTAAAATACATTTGATCTATAAAAAATGTTTGAGTATTTCAAAAACTTTGGGTTTATATTTGGTTAATAAGAATACATTCGGATAACATACATCTAATCTATTAAAAATATTTGAATCATTTAAGAAACTTGAGTTTTATTTTTGACTAATAAGAATACACTCGGCTAAGATACATCTGATCTATTAAAAAATATTTGATCATTTAATGAACTTGGGTTTTATTTTTGGTTAATAGAATACACACGGTTAAGATACATCTGATTTATTAATAATATTTGATCATTTAAGAAACTTGAGTTGTATTTTCGACTAATAAGAAAACACTCGGTTAAGATACATCTGATTTATTAAAAATAAATCATCCAATTTATTAAATATATTTGATCATTTAAGAAACTCAAGTTTTATTTTTGACTATTATGAATTTATTTGGATAGGATATATATAACCTATTAAAAAATATTTGAATATTATAAGGTACTTGGATTTTATTTTTGATTCTCAACAAAACACTTGATTCAAATACTTCTGATTTATTAAAAAAAATTGATAATTTAAGAAACTTCAGTTTCATTTTGGCCTTTTAAGAATACATTTGGTTAAGATGTATCGGATCTATTTAAAAATATTTGATCATTTAAGAAACATGGGTTTTGTTGTTGGTTACAAAATATTTAATCATTTCAGAAACTTGGGTTTTATTTTTGATTAACAAGAATACACACGGTTATAATGCATCTGATTTATTTAAAAAATGTGATCATTTCAGAAGCTTGACTTTTACTTTTGATTACTAAGAATACACACTTTTAAAATACATCTGATTTCTTAAAAATATTTGGTCATTTAAGAAACTTGAGTTTTATTTTCAACTAATAACAATACAGTCGGTTTAGATACATCTGATCTTTTCAAAAATACTTGATCATCTAGGAAACTTGAGTTTTATTTTTGGCTAATACGAATACACTTAGTTAAGATACATCTGATTAATTCAAAATATTTGATCATTTAAGAAACTTGGGTTTTATTTTTGACTAACAAGACTAAACACGGCCTTGACTAATATGAATACATATGGTTAATATACATCTGATTTATTAAAAATATTTGATCACTTAAGAAACTTGAGTATTTTTCTTGATGAATAAGAATGCACTCGGTTAAGATATAAATGATTTATTAACAAATATTTGATCATTTAAGAAACTTGAGTTTTTTTTTATTAATAAGAATACATACAGTTAAGAGACATCTGATTTATTAAAAATATTTGATCATTTAAGAAACTTGAGTTTTATATTTGACTAATTAGAATACACGTAAAATACCTCTGGTTTATTAATAAATAATTGTTCATTTAAGAAATTAGAGTTTTATTTTTGATCAATAAGAATAAACACGGTTAAGATACATCTGATTTTATAAAAATATTTGACCATTTAGGAATTATGAGTTTTATTTTTGACTGATAAGAATACACTCAGTTAAGATATATCTGATCTATTAAAAAACTTTGATTATTTCAAAAATTTTGGTTGATAAAAATACACACGGTTAAGATACATCTGATTTATTAAAAATAAATCATCCAATTTATTAAATATATTTGATCATTTAAGAAACTTGAGTTTTATTTTTGGTTAATAAGAAAACACACGGTTAAGATACATCTGATTTATTAAAAATAAATCATCCAATTTATTAAATATATTTGATCATTTAAGAAACTTGAGTTTTATTTTTCACTAATAAGAATACACTCGGTTAAGGTACATCTGATCCATTAAAAAATATTTGATCATTTAAGAAACTTGGGTTAAATTTTTGAAATAATAAGAATACACACGGTTAAGATGCATCTGATATATTAAAAAAATTTGATCATTTGAGAAACTTGACTTTTACTTTTGATAAATAAGAATACACATTGTTCAAATACCCCTGATTTATTAAATATATATGATCATTTAAGAACCTTGAGTTTTATTTTTAACTAACAAGAATATACTCGGTTAAGACACATCCGATCGATTAGAAAATATTTGATCATTTAAGAAACTTGAGTTTTATTTTTGACTAATAAGAATCCACTCGGTTAAGATACATCTGATCTATTAAAAAATATTTGGTCATTTAAGTAACTTGGGTTTTATTTTTTATTAATAAGAATACACACGGTTAGAATAGATCTAATTTATTAAAAATATTTTTTCATTTCAGAAACTTGAGATTTATTTTGACTAACGAGAAAACATTTGGTTAAGATACATTTGATCTATTAAAAAATATTTGATCATTTAAGAAACTTAGGTTTTATTTTTGGTTAATAAGAATACACACGGTTAAGATATATCTGATTTATTAAAAAAAATTGATAATTTAAGAAACTTCAGTTTCATTTTGGCCTTTTAAGAATACATTTGGTTAAGATGTATCTGATCTATTTAAAAATATGTCATCATTTAAGAAACTTGTGTTTTATTTTTGGTTTAAAAATATTTTATCTTTTAAGAAATATTAAGACATTTTAAGAAATATTATTTTTAAAAGTTTTTTTAAAATATCTGATCAATTAAGAAACATAGGTTTTATTTTTGATTAATAAGAATACACACGGTTAAGATACATCTGATTTATTTAAAAAATTTGATCATTTAAGGAACTTGACTTTTATTTTTGATTAATAAGAATACACACGGTTAAAATATATCTAGTTTATTAAAAATACTTGATTATTTAAGAAACTTTAGTTTCAATTTTGACTAACACATAAGATTACACTCAGTGTAGACACAGTTGATATATTAAAGAATATTTTATCATTTGAGAAACGGTTCAGATATATCTGATTTATTAAATATATTTGATCATTTAAGATAATTGAGTTATATTTTTGACTAACAAGAAAACAGTCGGTTTAGATACATCTGATCTATTGAAAAATATTTCATTATTTAAGAAACTTAGGTTTTATTTTTGATGAATAAAATGCATATTGTTAAGATAGATTTGATTTATTAAATATATTTGATTATTTAAGAAATTTGAGTTTTGTTTTTGACTAAAAAGAATGCAGTCGGTTGAGATACATCTGATCTAATACAAAATATCTGATCATTTAAGAAACTTCGGTTTTATTATTGATTAATAAGAATACACACGGTTAAGATACATCTGATCTATAAAAAATAATTGGTCATTTCAGAAACAAGAGTTTTACTTTTGATTAATAAGAATACAGACGGATGAGATTAGACCGTGGCGCCGCGCCGGCGGATCGACCGAATGCCATCGACGAGAGGCCCAGTCAACCGCCACCAAAAGTTGGCCACGCCACCGGTGTGCCACAGGCGCGCCACCACTGGCAGAGGTGGCGACATTTGGTCGACTTTAAATTAACTTTGCGGCAATTCTTTATTGCGTCAACCATAAAGTCGGAGCATTTTCTTATCGTTTGGTTTAGTATTTCGATTTTCCTGATTGGAAATCAAGCAGGGCTTGCACTATCCCCAAATTTTCGGGTATTTCTCCGAAAATCTATGCGTCACCCCGAAAAAAAATTTGGTTCCCCGAATTCCCGAAAATCACTCAATCACCGTGCCACCCCAAGCGATTTATCACCAGTGACTTTCCCTGCCAAATATTACTTTGCATACCTAAATTCTTTACTACTCTCTTGTTCGTTAATTTTTGTCTCTTTTGTTACTTTGAATAAAAACCAGACAGATGCAATATGCAATTGCAAATATTGCAATATACACAGTTCTTCATATGTTTAAAAAAAGTATCGTCTTGATGAAATGAGTTTAAATCATTTCGAATGCAGTTTCCCAATCACTATTTCTTACATCATTCGTAGTCAAGAATTTTATTTTAAAGTTGAATAGAATTATAGAACGCAGTCACTAGTATACAGCTTCAGCCTTCAGTAGGATTTTGTAATTGACAGCCGACAGATTGTTTCTACAGCTGAATTGTAAGTTTGCAGAATTTTTTTTTTTTTGCTGTTTATAGATAAGATTTTCTTAATGTTTAATACTCAATTGTTGAACGCCTGATGGAAAATACAATCTTCTTTCTGAATCATTCCCCCCCCCCAAAAAAAAAACCTTTCTAGTGAGACCAAATTTAGCTATAGACTAAGCTATGTACAAGGTTGGGGAATTAAAGATTGAAACGGAAGTTACCCCAAAAATATGATTCATAAATAAATTGTAAACTATTGCCTATAGGAGGGGGGATAGGGGGCTATCATTTTAAAATGATAATACCTTTTTTTTATTGAAACCAGGATGCCAAAAAGATAATTATTTTTTTCATTTAAAGTGGAGACAGAAGAAAATGATATCAAATTCCCTGGGAAACCATTGAAATATTTTGATAGACCCCGAGCTCCCTATTGGGACTTGTTCATTGTCTTGGGTATTTTACGATTTCTCATAGGCTACTGGCCTAATTTGGCTTTCGTTTTTGCTCCTTTTTAATTAGATTATTTGGATCTTATTGAATTGCACGGCGAATCAATGATTCAGTTTTACAATAATTTGAGGTATATCTGAATAATTTCGACATTTTTGTTGTTGTCCTTACCCCTTTACTCAAACCCTCAATTTTTTTTTGAAGGAACACTAAGCAGTTTAACGTTATTTTGCGTGTTTTTTTAGCCATATAGTGACCTAGTTAATTATTAAGTAAATCATTTTTCTAATGTAAAGCTGAGACGGTATCCTATCAAGGTGGTATCCATAGGGGGGGGGGGTAGGGAGGTATTACATTTAAATGATAATATCTCGAATTTTTTTTATTGAAAGCAGGGATGCCAAAAAGTTTGTTTTTTTATTTTTAAGCAGCGACAGCATCATATCAAGGTGGTATCAAGAGGGGGGGGGGGTAGTGAGCTATCATATTTAAATGATAATGTCTAGATTTTTTTTGAAAGCAGGGATGCCAATAAGTTAATTTTTTTATTTAAAGCAGAGACGGTATCCTATAAAGATGGTATCCAGAAGGGGAGAGGCATAGGGAGTTATTATCTTTATATGATAGTAGCTTGATTTTTTTTTTATTGGAAGCAAGGATGCCAAAAAGTTGAAAAGTTGACAAAAATTAACAAGATTTTTGGGAGTTATACTTGATACAGCACTTGTATAGTTTTATCGTCCAAAGGGAAAGGGACATTTGCATCCTACCCGATTTTTCATTTTGATGAAACTGGTATACTTTGAAAAAATTCATTCATAAGTACCAAGCAGATTCACACTAAAACGAATTGGGGTGACGAAAGTAATATCGATATTCCCACCTAATGTTGCGCTCTAGGGGCAATGACGCCCTTGGTCCAGTGCCCAAGTTACATTAAAAGGCCATGTCATAATAAAAGCTTTCAATTTGGGAGGTTCAAGGAGGAGTCTTTGACAGTCTTATGACCTCAGGTTTACCAAATATATGCACAAATATAACAAATGTAACACTTGGAATATTATAACACTTTTCAAAGCTTGGAAGAAAAGCAAAAAAGGCTTAATAACTCAGACTACGCTTGAAAGCTATTTTCAAAAGAAACTTTTTGAAGATTTACATGGATATGATCATAACGAAGCTTTGAGCCTGGGTGGGGATCAAAGAGGAGTCTTTGAGTATTTTGACCACAGGTGACTTATTGTTATGACTTTCTTAAATTTGGTAATTTTTCTGAGTATGTGGAAATCAAAGCTTAAATTCAATAACTAGTGTCCTAATGATAATAAGTCTCCTAACATTTTGCTTGGATCAAAAGTGACGAACTAGGAAGAACATCTCAACATCTTTCTGGAGCTACTCTGCGTATTATTTCATTTAATTACATTTAAAACGGACGAACTTTTCATTTTTTACCTAAGAAAATAGCTGGTACTTCATTTTTCTTCATACCGAATAAACCATTAAGTGTTTTTTGTTTCATTGTAATTGAAGTGTTCTCATCTGAAGTGTTCATCATGTATTTTTAAATTTGATAAATTTACTCCTTTTAGATGCAGTTTATAATTTGACTGATATTAGATATTTATGAGTTTATAGTTTGGAATGAATCCCCAAAAGAAAAAAATAATAACATCCAAGAGAGCAGCCAAAAGCAATAAAAAAAAGGCAAGCCAGTTTCCAGCCAGAGACTTGTAAATTTTGAACTCATGAATAGGCTCGAATCTGTTTTAAATTTAAGCTGTGACTTGAGAAAGACAGATGAAAACATTAATGTTTGCGGTTAACATTGATCGCACTGGCGGCGCACCGTCGACATCTTACTGGTGGCGCACTGCCGACATCTTACCGTCGGTGCGACGGCGGCACGCTTTTTTGACCCCGCTGCCGCCGGTCTTCCCTCATCAGCGCGGAGCCGGGGTCTAGTTGAGATATATCTGATTTATGAAAAAAATTCCGTTATTAAAAAAACCTAATTTATAACTTTTACTAATAAGAATGAACTCGGTTAAGACGCGGCTAGTCTATTAAAAAATATTTAACCAATTAAGATACTTTGGTGTTATATTTTATTAATATGAATGCAAACGGTTAATATACATTTGATTTATTACAAATATTTAATCACTTAAGGAACTTGAATTTTTTTTTTACTAATAAGAATACACTCGGTTAAGATACATTTGATCAATTAAAAATTTGATCATTTAAGAAACTTGGGTTTTATTTTGATTAATAAGAATATACACTGCTAGGATACATCTGGTTTATTAAAAATATCTCATCATTAAAGAAACTTGAGTTTTATTTTTGACTAATAAGAATACACTCTGTTAAGATACATCTGATGTATAAAAAATATTTGACCATTTAAGTAACTTGGTTTTTATTTTTTATTAATATGAATATAGACGTTTCAGTTACATCTGATTTATTAAAAAATATGATCATTTATGAATCTTGAGTTTTATCTTTTACTAATAAGAATACATTCGGATAGGATACATCTGGCCCATTTAAAAAAATATTTGATCATTTTAAGATACTTGAATTTTATTAATGATTGAAAATACACAATAAACTATGTAGTGTCAATGAGTTGCCATAGAGTACCAATGGTACATCCGTATAAATTAAAAAAATTTGAATAATTTCAGTCCAAAAAAATAATTCAGTAATAAAAATGTTACTACAAACATTATTTTTTTAATAGTAAAAATAACGACTAACATATCTATATCATGCTCATTTCGTATTTCGAAAATATTAAATGTATTTTTTTAGTTTTAAGTATATTTCATGTCATTTTAGAAATATGAAAAAAAAGTTGAAAAAATTTATGTTTCAAAAAAGTAAAACAAGTTAAAAAAGTTAAAAAGAAGTAAGGACAAAAAAGAGCGGGCAAAAAGTTTAGGGAGAGGGACATTGGGGTCCTCGGAATTTTGGGCATAGATGACTAAGGGCTGTCGTATCATTGCCTAAAATGTATACGACTTTATTAATTCGTCAAATCCATGGCCTCATCACTACTTGATATCTAAGGATTTTTTGGGATTTCTGAGGTTTACTCTGGATTTCTATATTAAAATACTATTCTGGACGTCTTATAATATAATACATTTAAAATCCCACTTCATAATCGATTAATGTTGGATTTCTATACAAATATAAAATCGATTTCATCCAAACCAAATGAAAAATTTATTAATTTAACTTTCAATGGATTAACCTTATCAATCATTTTCATACAGATATTTGTAATTGATTTGCCGCTTGGTTAAAAAAAACAGTTTTTCTACTTTTCAATCATATTTTAACATAATTGACAGAATTGATAGAATTCTAACACCTTTCTGTAAGTAGTTCAAATTCCTGAAGGAACAATACCTATTCTTAGCTTCTTTATAAATGATCTCCTGGTAATAGTGTATACAGGCTATTTTTAGTGACCCACATGTGGTGTACCGTTAGTAGCATTGGCTAGATTTAGTGTCTCAGGCTATTTTTAGTCTCCCATATTTGGTGCTGTCAGTAGCTTTAGGGTCATCACTACTAAATTACGTGATGGACATAAATACTAGACAAGAGAATCCTAGAAATATGAATGACTAAAGTAATTTCTTTTGGCATCTGCATAAGTCTTTTGCTATGTCATTTAAAGCTTAATAATTTAGCTACAGCAAATAATGTGAGCAAGGCCATCGGCGGACTTAGTTAGAGGTCATAACCCTCCCTCTGGCTCCAAACATGCCCTGGACAAAAATTTTTGATTAGCTGCTGACAATAAACTTGGTAACTAGAATGATTAAATAACTTTAAATAATCTTAACATGATTCTTAAACATTCCAAGTTTTATTCCGAACTTGCACCTAGCCCGAAACTCGAAAGATTATGAAAAGAATCGTGTTGGTTAACTTAATGAGTCGTGAAAAAGTGCGTTCTGATGAGAAGCCTTACGTAATTTGCAAGTTCGTGGCAGAATATTTACTACAGTAATAACAACTAGCTGTACTTTGCATTCTTTTTATAATATAAACACAGTTCTATTGATGTCCTTCAATTCCCTGAAAACTGACTAAGAATTTCACGAAATACAGTTTTTAAGACGTCTGGTACTTTTTTTAATAGGGTAATTCCACCAGTTATTATAAGAAAAACGAAGATCCTACATTAAATTTTGAAGGACATTTTTATTGCAAAAAAAAGAGCATAAAAGAGGAAAAATTCAAGGGTGTATTTTTCCTTACCAATACGAAAAAGGTTTTGAAGCTTCGTGGCGCAATACTACTATCTAAGACCAGACTACTGTGAAACCTAATAGATAATCTGTGCTAAAAATGTTAGGTTGCCCCTTTGTTGTAAAACATTTTGTGGCAAATTTCAAATAGTCCCGCCACTTCGTGGATTCCTCTCCTACTATTTATGAAATTCCAGCTATTTCTCTGGTGCAGTGTTGACTAGAAGTTGCTACTAAAGAGTTTCGTATTTGCGAAAATTTAATCCACCCCCCCCTTTTTAGAAATCCTGGATAGGCCACTCAGTTAAGTCATACCTGTGAGATGGGACAGTAGCAAACCACATCGCCGGCTCACTCAATTTCTTTCTGTTAACACAATCATGAATAATATAAATTCTGACCATCATTCAATGACTGAGAGATATACATTGAATTGTTGATGGGCGAGGAAATGGGCGGAATTTTTATACGCGCCAAGACTGTAGTAGCCAAATATTATTGAGTTGTGATTATACTGTATTAATTTATATACAGTGATCTAGTCTGTCAAAAGGGCTTATCTGTAATTCTCACGATTGACTAAGGTTATTAAGTTGGAAATTTCAGGGAACATAGAGGGGGATGTTGTATCAAGGAGGCACACTTGTGCCTCTATAAAGAGGCGACCCACCACAATGTTAAGCGATTTCCGGTCCTAGCGGTCGCAGAGAGACAGCGGTAATCGCATTTTGTAGCCCAAGCTCAAACTAAGAAACGTGCAAAATTTCACTCCCCTCCGACTTTATCTTCATGGGTAAAAGTGGGCCGGAAGTTTCGACCCTCCGACCACGGCCCCCCTTTAACGTTGTCCGATTGATTTGAAATTTAGAGGTTAAGCTTTCCTAGGACCCGGGAGCTTATCTTCGAAATTTCAGCTCAATCCGATACCCTCCTTCCCTGTTTTCCAAAAACCAAATATAGCCACTTAAAGTTCAAAATTTTTTTTTCCTGTTATCCACGCCTGCAGGCCACAGTTGGCAACTGATCCGGGTGAATGAGGACTCATTCGAAGCAGAATTCGACCTGTTAGGGCCTTTTGATATTTTCAGACCGAAAAAATTATCTCCCGATTTTACATTTACGAAAAACCTCGTTTTCCTATAAGAGCCCGCTATAAGCGGGCTCTTATCGTTTTCCTATAAGAGCCCGCAAGCTGTCAAATCAGCTAACAGTTAGTCAAGCAATAATAAGTAATAAACTGTACAAAAACGTGCAGAAATTATTTGAAAAAAACTACGTTTTCTAAAGAGTTAAAGAGGCTGAGTCACAAGTTCGAATCTTAAAACGTACAGGGATTAGAAGGTACAGTTGGGGCTGCCGCCCCCAAACCCCCGCTTTTGCAGCCTTTAAATAAAAAAAAAAATTTAAACTGAAAGTAAGGAGCGACATTAAAACTTAAAACGAACAGAAATTATTCCGTATATGAAAGGGGCTGTGCCCTCCTCAACGCCTCGCTCTTTACGCTAAAGTTTTTATTGTTTAAAAAAAGAGTTGTAAGAAAGTCAAACTTTAGCGTAAAGAGCGAGGCGTTGAGGAGGGCACAGCCCCTTTCATATACGGAATAATTTCTGTTTGTTTTAAGTTTTAATGTCGCTCCTTACTTTCAGTTTAAAATTCTTTTTTTTTATTTAAAGGCTGCGAAAGCGGGGTTTGGGGGCGGCAGCCCCCCAACTGTACCTTCTAATCCCTGTACGTTTTAAGGTTCGAACTTGTGACTCAGCCTCTTTAACTCTTTAGAAAACGTAGTTTTTTTCAAATAATTAAATCAATAGACACTACGTGCAACTAGGTTGCATATTTTCAACATTTCAGGGAAAGTAAGGGAAGTGTATCAAGTTAAAACATTTAAAGCGTGTGAAGGGGGGTGTTGAACTTTAAAACACTATGTCCATCCCAGTTGTCAATAGGCACTGCAGCAGTATCTCAGGAACGGCTATGATTATTATTTGAAACTTTCAGAAAATATCGATTAGGATGTTGAACTAAATAAAAAAACATCATATGCATCCTTGTTGGGAGAATGGCATGCCAGCAATACCTCAGGAATAGTTGAGGGTATTAAGTCGGAACTTTCAGAGAATGTTGAAAGGGATGTTGAATTTAATCAAAATACAGCTATGTGCATATTTAGTTGAAACTTTCAGAAGATTTTGAACTGAATCAAAAGAAACTATGTACATCCAGCTTGTTAAAATGGTGCCTGCAATATCTTAGGAACAGTTAAGGGCGTTAAGCTGATACGTTCAGAGAATGTTGTGGGGTATGTTGAACTCGATCGAAATATATCTTGTGCATCCTGATTAATAAATAGGCGTATATGCAATATCTCAGGAGCAGCTAATAGCATTTAGCTGAGACTTACACGGATTGTAACACATAATAAAACTTCGGTGATAAAAACAAATATAGATTTTTGTTTTTTAAGTTTCCAAAAAAAAGTTTATCAAAGAAAAGTAAACACCATATTGAATTTAAACCAGCAGATATAAAGTCATACAAAAGATCAAACTTAAAAGGACCAGAAATTATCATAAAGGAGTAAATTAAACCAAAAACAAGTAGAAATTATAATGAATAATCATACCAAACATAAAGATAACGTATACTGATATTGATGAATAAATAAATATTGAATAAAGAATAAATTAAATTGAATATTCAAGTTGAACTAAAAATGAACGAAATTATAACACATAGGAGTTTGGCTACTGCCCCATCCTCATATCCTAACTATAAAGCTTTAAAGCCAATTGAGTCGTCCGCACTCTACTGAAAACAAAACATATTACAATTATTTTTACATTTATAACCAAGGTTTTGTCAAGGTTTCGAAAAATTAGCATGTACTGTTCAAAGTATATATAATTTTCATACAGATAGTATCAAAGTACATATAGGGAAGAAGGTTAATGAATTTTGAGTTTGAATTATGAAAGAACTATCTTTCTGCTGGTCTTAAAGTTTAATATGGCTGTTAACTTTTCTTTGAAAAACTTAGTTTTCAGAAAGCTTTTTTTCAAATTAATCAAAATAAAAAGACGATTATTTTGGTGTATATTATGATATCCAAACTTTTTTTTTACATTTTCGACTTCTATTAGTACAAGTCACTCCTTACTTATAGTTCGTTACTACTTTAATTTTGCTCTTTATTTTTGTTAGAATTTTTTTAATATTTGATATCACCTTTTTTCCATGTATGTTTGGTTGGAAGCTTAAAATATGAAGTCAAGTTCCTCAAAAAGTTCAGCAGTTAATTGGGGAAGCATATGAAAATGATTGAAAAAGACAGAAAAACAACATTCAGAGAAACTGGATATTAGAGAAAATTAAATTGGGGAAAATATACGTGTTGGGTATGTCCCTCTTCTTCTCCTTGTCGAACCGTACTGTGTTTAGAATTGACGTTTCTAGCACCCAAGTAAATTAAGTAAATTGCGGCATAGAAAAGGCACCTTTTACACCGTTCAAGCATACCCACCCAAGAAAGCTGTCCTGACCACCCTGTTACAAGTTGATAACTACAAATGAGGTTTTCAAACTATATGCCATACAAACTTTGTATTTTGTCTAGACTACAGCTTCGCTTTTTGAAAATCTTCTCTTGAAAATCCCCCCTTCCCCTGTTTTTCCACTAAATTGTTTCAATAAAATCAACCCTGATGAAAAGGGAACAAAACAATAAAACAACAACAAACAGTAGACGCGCATTTTTGAGACCATGACAGGGACCCCGGAAGGGAGGGGGGGAGGGGCAGTGGAAAAAAAACCTTTCAAAAAGTAATGAAAACAGGATATTAATAAAGATTCTCATATAAATCATTGTAAAAATTTAAATCATGTTACCAATCACCCCCCTCATGTGAAAATATATACCCTGATTGGAATACATTTCGGGGTGGGGGTAAACTTTATTTGCAACAAAAATGAATGTTATATTTGGATTTTCTAATAAATTTTATCAGTAAAATCAAACGTGGTGAATAGGAAACACAGCAGCCACAAACAATAGCCATGCCTTCTTGAGACCATTACAGGGACCCCAGAAGGAGGGGGACAGTAGAAGAAAAGTACCTTTTAAAAAGTCACTAAAACATTATATTAATAAACATTATCATTTAAATCTTGGTAAAATTAAAGCTGTTGGTAGCACTTGCATCTCCTTCCCCTTAATAAGTTTCTTGGTGGTTCTGAAATACCATGAGCAGCCCTCTGGGCAACTAAATAATTAAATAGTCGTTTCAGCTCTAAGTAAAGATTGACGTTGAAATTAAAACGAACATACCCTCAATAAGAGGGATCTGTCAGCCCTTTTTCCTCTTGCTTTTTATCCCGAAATTTTAATGTGTTTTTATAGAAAGTAATGCCAATCTTCAATCGTCAATGATGGAAGTTATTGTTTAGGAGACATAAGACCTTCAGGCGTACTGTGACAAGTGCAGCACCTGATGCAAGAGCCATTACACAAATAGACACATTTAAAACAAAGACTTCATAGGTAGGTTTTAATAGAACATTCGACAGGTTATACCTTGTCAAATAGTTTGTGGCAACAAGCTATACCCTTTTCACTATCGGCCAAGAACCCAAAGTCTGGTATTCTTGCACAAAAAAGGGAATCAAAAGGATTTTCTTTTGACGATACTCCAAATATATAAAATCCATTAACTTCAAAATTATCTATAAAAATTTCTTGGGGTTAGAAATTTGTTTTTATAAATTATGAGAAATGGGGAAGCAGGCTTAAGAACAGGGATGGTCTTGATGAAAACCAAACTATGAAACTCAGCATGTCAAAGAGCCCTGTTTTGAAGGTTTCAGTTTCTTAGATTAAAAATACGAAATTTGTTTTGTTTTTTTTGAGGCAGCTGTTAATGCGTGTTTTTCGTTTTGCTTTTTCTTGTTTATCTTTCCAGGGTTGATTGTACAAAACCAGAGGTTATATAATATCACTGAAGCGAATTTTTTAAATAAATTTACAGAAACCGGTTTTTAGATAAGAAAGGCATGGTTCTGAAGAGAAGTGTCGATTTCTGCCAATTTATGCCGCAGTACTAAGGATAATATCGACTGAAAATTACAGGATAATTGTTAGGACTATCAAAAGGCATTATGTATTATCTTCGTAACATAGAACATATTCCAGGAAAATGCCAATTTCTACTATTTTGTGCTGCAGCAAAAGCCTTATACCCTGAAATTCAGCATATTCAAGAACCTTAAATCAGAAGATTCAGGCTGATAAGGACAAAATTATCAGTTTTCATAAAGTCTGCAGTAATGAGCGACCCATGTAAACAGAAGTAGTATCCTTATAATACGTTTAAGCGCACATGTACCCCATTACTACAAGTGCACAGGTATCCCACTATTCCTACGACTATTTGGAGGGAGTTGCTAGTCCCTTGTATCCGGCTAAAACTTCTAAGGAGAGTCTTGACATTTTTCCGGAAACAATGTTTTCTCGGTGAAATTCTGCAATCCATATAAGTACACAGAAAGTGTTATTACAACTTCTTGTTGATAAGGGAAATTCTTGGAATTGCATGCCAGATATTCTGTCTGTAAAATCGCCATGAATACAGGAGGCCATTAGTCCTATTATCTCAGCCAAATAGTTTCATATAAATGAATGTTCGTGCAGGTTATTTTCATTAGACGAAATAAGCTTAAT
>NC_142801.1:78444981-78473571 GCF_049724085.1 Artemia sp. Qi Xiang Cuo | reverse complement strand
AACAAATATAGCACTTAGTATGGCTTTTCAGTGTTTTTTCCAACGAAAAAAAGCAAAATAAGATGAAATATAGTTACCAAGTTTCTACTTCAGATCTTTCAAGGAGTTATGTAACGTCTTTCCTTACCCTAAAGTCCTTTACCTATTAAAAATAAAACAATAAGATCTACAAATGGCTTTTCATTGTTTTTTCCAACTGACTAAAGAAAACAAAGCTGTTTAAACTTTACCGTGGTACTAAATAAAATCCTTCCTTTCTTTAGATAAAATCTAAGCTAAAAAAATGGAAGTGTAAGTTAAAAACTCACGAATATAGCTCTTAATGTGGCTTTTCATTGTTTTTCCAACGAAAATACGCACAATACGATGAAAATACGTTCCCATGGTTCTAATTCTGATCAATCAATTCGGGAGGTCGAGGCTTGGCTAAAAAATTGTAATTGTCACTCAAACACTCAAAAATATAGCTCTTAATATGGCTTTTCATTGTTTTTTCCAGCGAAAATACGCAAAATACGAAGATAATATGTTTCTTATGTTTTAATTAACTTCCTTCAGTTAGGTTTGTCTATCTCTTTAAAGACCAAGTAAAATTTCAGTCAAACTAACACAAATTTAGCACTTCAAATATGTTTTTTCTGTTTTTTTCCAACAAAAATACTTAATAAAATATGAAAATAATTTTAAAAGAATCTAATTCATATCCTTCAATAAGGGAGGTCAAAGCTTGGATAAAAAAATGGAATTGTCATTGAAAAACTCACAAATATAGCTATTAATCTGTATTTTCTGTTTTTTTCAAATCTGATAGTCGAAACTAAATAAGATAATTCTTTCCAAGTGTTTAAATTATTATACTAAACTTATTTTTATCATTTCAATTCTAAAAAAAAATGAAATTTAAAGAGAAAATAAAAATATTCTATAACATGATATTGATTTTCAGTGTTTTTTCCAAAGAAAATACTAAAACAACGATTAAAATACTGTACCATGGTTCTACGACATATCTTTCAATTTTGGTGGTCAAGGCTTTCCTAAAAAAAAGGAATTTATATATTACATATAACCATTAAATAACTTAATGTGTCTTTTCAGTGTTATTTTCATCAGACATTAGCACTCATCGAATAACTATAGTTCACCGGGGTCTAATTAATATCATACCATTATGGTGGTCAAGGCGGTTCTAAAAAAAGGGAATTTTCAGTGTAACAATCAAAACAATAGCTCTTAATATTGCTTTTCAGTTTCTTTTCCAACGGAAATACGCAAAATAATATGACAATAATTATCTATTTTTCTAAGTACGATCGTTCAAGGAAAGTCGTTAAGTTTGGGCTAAGAAATGTAATTGTCAGTTAAAAACTCACAAATATATTTCACTATAGTGCTTTTCGTTTCATACTTAAAAGTACAGTAATATGAAAATACGTATTCCGTTTTCCATGTCATATAGTTCAATGTGGAAGGTACCTGCTGTTAACAGATATGGACTAGTAAGCGAAATTCTAAAACTCATATAACTAAATGGCTGCTTTTGTTTTTTTTAATAATCCTAGCTCTCACAGCGAAGAGAATCCAGTCATAGGTTTCTCCTTAATCTACTACCCTCACAGAGTTCAAGGCTTGGCGACGAAATATTAATATTAATTAAAAATATTACAATTATAGCACAAAATATGGCTTTTCATTTTTTTTTTCCAAATAAAACACGCAAAATACGATAAATAGTCTGTCCCATGGCTATAGTTCATAATCTTCACTGAAGGAAGTCAAGGAGTGGCTAAAAAAATTGAGTAGTCAGTGAGATACTGACGATTATATCTCTTAATATGTCTTTTCGGTGTTTTCTTCAAACGAAAATACGATGAAAATACGTTTCCAGGGGTCTAGTTCATATTCTTCAATTAGGTAGGTCAAGGCTTGGCAAAGAAATGGAATTGTCAGTGAAAAACTCACAAACATAGCTCTTAATCTGGCTTTTCAGTGTGTTTTTCAACAACAATACTCTACCTACGATGAAAAGACGGTACCTGGTTTCTACTTCTAAACCTTAAATTCGTAAATTCAAGGCTTTGCTAAAAAAAATGGAATTTACTTTGAAAAATTACAATTAAAGCACTTAATCTGTCTTTTATGTGTATAGTCATAATAATATAGTGACAATACGCTACATTTACAGTCCTAGGGTTTAAATTAATATTATTCAAATCTGGATGACATGGCTTGGCAAAAAAAATGGAGAAGTAAGTTAAAAACACTAAATTTACGATCTAATACTTTCATGATAGTTTTATTTAAAAAGTTATTAATCAATATAATAAGTAAAAACGGTCCGAGGTTTCTCTTTCATATAATAAAATTAGTGATGTGTATTATTGTATAAAAAAAAAATGGAATTGTCTGGTAAACAATAACAACTATGGTGCTGAAGCCGGCTTTTCTGTATTTTCCACTACGGAAATAAGCACAATAAGCTTATTATATGGGACTCAGTGTATAAGTAATATACATCAAGTCTGGAATTCTGGAGTGGACTAAAAAAAAATGGAATAGACTGTGAGAAACTAAAAAATATGGCTCGGAATTAGGCTTGCAATTGTTTTTTTCCAATGAAAAATAGAAGAAAAATAGTGTCAATGGTTCTTAGTCAAATTCTTCTATGTGGGTTTTAACTGCTTTTCTAAAAAAAATGGAATTTAAATTGACAAACTAGCAAATATAGCTCTTATTATTGCAGTTCATCGTTTTTTTCCAAAGATAATAAACAAAATACTATGTAATAACGTTCCTCTGGTTCTAATTCATACCCTTCAATAAGTGGTTTCAATCCTTGCCTAAAAAAAATGGAATTGTCAGTGAAAACTCACAAATAAAGTTCTTAATTTGGCTTTTCAGTGTTTTCTTCCAATAAAAATAATATGAAAATTCGTTTCTATGGGTCAAGTTCATATCTTTCAATTAGGTAGTTCAAGACTTGGCTAAAAAAAAAGGATTTTTCAGTGAAAAAATAACAAATATAGATCTTGATATGGCTTTTCAGTGTTTTGTCTAACAAAAATACTCAAAATACGATGAAAATATGTTCCCATAGTTCTCATTCATATTCTTCAATTAGGGAGGTCAAGGCTTGTCAAAAAAAGGAATTTTCAGTGAAAAACTCACAAATATATCTCTTAATATGTCTTTTCTTTGTTTTTTCTAACTAAAATACGCAAAACACGATTAAAACACGTTCCCATGGTTCTAATTCATATCATTCAATTAGGAAGGTAATGGCTTGGCTAAAAAAATGGAATTTACAGTGAAAAATCACAAATATAGCTCTTAATATGCCTTTTAATTGTTTTTTCCTAGGACTATACTCAAAATACGATGAACAAGAGGTCATATGGGTATAAGCCTTTTCCTTGAATGAGTGCTTAAATGGAGTTTATAAAAAAAATGGATACGTAAGTGAAAAATAAAAAAAAATCTAAATATAGCGTGATGTTTATTGTTTTTTTGCAAATAAATAAAGCAAATTACGATGAAAATACGTTCCCATGGTTCTAATTCATATACTTCAATGAGGGAGGTCAAGGCTTGGCTAAAAAAAATGGAATTTAAAGTAAAAATTTTACAAATATAGCACATTATAATGCTTTTCATTGTTTTTTCCTATAGAAATACGTAAAATACGATGAAAACACGTCCCTATGGTTGTATTTCATATACTTTAAGAACGGACGTCCTGGCTGGTCTAAGAAATTGAATTGTGAGTGAAACTCTCACATAGATATCTCTTGATCGTGCCGTTAATGGTTTTTCCCAAACGAAGAAAGTAAAATACTATGAAAATATCGTACTGTTGTTCTTTTTCAGCTACGACACTTCGGTCTTCTGTGTCTTGTAGCAAACGATTGTATTGAATGTTTCACTCCCATAAAAATTGATCTTACTAACTCTTTTAATTGTATTTTCCACTTACCCTTAGAACAACCCTAATTAAAAACGCGCCTATTATATAAAGTAAATACAAAAACTTTTAGAGACCTCGGCGATTATAAAAAAATTGAATTTACAGTTCAATGCTAAAATGTAATTCAAATAGAACTGCCATTCATTGTATTTTAGATAGAATAACCTCACAAAACGATGATTTAACTTGCAAATGGTGCTAATTCATATACTTCCATTCTGGAGGAAAAAGCTTGACTAAAAAAATATAACTGTCAGTTAAAAAATAACAAATATAGCTCTTAATATGGCTTTTCAGTGTTTTTTACAAAAGAAAATACGAAAAATAAAATTAAAATACGTTCCCTTTTTCTATTTCATATCTATTAATTAGGTAGGTCTATGCTTTTATAAAAAAAAATTGATTTTTCCGTTAAAAAATCAAAAAAAACTATATTAAATGTTCTTTACAGTGTTTTTTCCATCGAAATACAGCAAAATACGATGGTATAACGCGTACATATTTCTACTGCAAATCCTTCAGGCAGAGGGAGAAATGTTGTCCTAAAAAAAAATGGAGATAAAAGATAGACACTAGCAAAAAATGCTATAGTTATTAACTTACTGTTTGATCTCCCAACTAAAATGATATTAAAATTCATTCCCATGTGTCAAATTTATTTTTTTCAATTATGGTGTTCAATTTCATTCTAAAAAAAATGGAATTTAGCGTCAACAATTTGCGAACATACATCATGACATCGATAATCAGTTAATTTTCCTATGGCAAAAAGAACTAAACTAGTAATTAACGATCCATTATTTCTCATTAATATCATTAAATTATGGAGGTCATTGCTTTGCAAAAACAAAAGGAATTATCAGTGAATAAATCAAGTAAAGTTCACTTCATATTTCCTTTTTGGGTTTTTTCTAACGTTTTTTCGATATCGACGATTAACAATCGTTCCAATTGTTCCAAGCCCGAGCCTTAACTGATGTAGATAAAATCGTGGCTAAAAAAATGGAAAACAAATTGACAACTCAAAACACTATCACTTACTGAGTCTTAAAAGTGTTTTTTCCATAGAAAACTATATAACAACGTATTACAATCTTTCTAAGTTTTAAAATTAATATTCGTCCGATTTTGATGAAAATTCGTGTCTAAAAAAAATGGAATTTTAAGTGTCAATAACCCACATGTTGATCTGTTTAGTTCTTGACTTGGTTTTTCCCAACAGAAGTTAGAAATACGAGATGATAAGACGTGACATTTAGTATCTTTCATATCCTTCCAGGTAATAGGTATCGGAGGGACGGAAAAGATGAAATATTAAGAGAAAAACAAACCAATATATATCTTATTAAGTCTTTAATTAGTTTTTCCATAGAAAAATAGATAAATAAGAATAATAAACGGTACCATTGTTATTAGTAATATCCTTCCAGTCGGTTTGTGAATGATCTGATAAAAAAAAAATTGAGTATACACTCAAAGGCTTAATAATATACCACATATTATGTATTGCCATCTTTTATTTCCATAGACAATAAGAACTTACTGTGGAATCAATGTTCCCCGGTTATTAGAATTTTCTTTCAATGATTTTTTAAAATTCGCTCCTAAAAAAAAAAGGAATTTACATTGTAAAAAAAAATTAAAACTATATTAATGTTGCTTTTATTAGTTTTTTCCAAAGGCCACTAGCAATAAAAGATTAAATAAATTCTCCAGGGTTATAATTCATACATGTCAAGTAGTAAGGTCGATGCGGTTATAAAAAAATTGATTGTTCATTGGAACGCTCACTAATATATCATACAGTCTTGCTTTTCATTGTTTTTTTCGACAAGAAGTACGGAACGCCCTATGAAAAGGATTTTATATGATTCTCGGTCAAATAATGCACGATGGTCCTTCATTGCTTTTCTATAAAATTTAAATGTAAGGGAATCTCAATAAAAATAATCTTGTTTTTATTCATTTCAGCGTTAATCTTCAAACTGACGCTAGCTAAAATCGATGAATATACGATCATCATGTTCTATTTCGAATACTTCCATTATAGTGATTAATTGGGTGCTAAAAAAATGGACCATTAATTAAAAAATTCAATATTATATCGCACTATATGGCTTTCTGTAGTTTTCTTCCAACGAAAATACTTTCCCAAGATTTTAATTCATATCCTTCAATTAGGGAGGTTAATGTTTCGATATAAAATGGACAAGTAATTGGAAAATACAAAAATATTTCAATTAATAGTGATTTTAATTTTGTTTTAAAAAGAAAATACACAAAATAATAATAAAATACTTTCATATTGTTATAATTCATATACTTCAATCAGAGACGTCTAGGCTTGGCTACAAGAAGGGAATTGTCAGTGAAAATCTTACAAATATATCACATAATAGGTATTTTGAGTTTTTTTTCCAACGAAAATAAGCAATATAAGATGATAATACGGTCACATTGTTTTAATTTATATACTTCAATTAGATAGTTCAAAGATTGTCTAGAAAATAGTAATTGTTAGTGAAAAACTCACAAAAATATATCTTAATCTGGCTTGTAAGTGTTTTTTTTTCAACGAAAATACTCAAAATAAGATGAAAATACATTCCCATGGTTCTAATTCATATCTTTCAGTTAGGGAGGTCAAGGGTTGGCTAAAAAAAAAGGAATTGTCAGTGAAAAACTCACAAGTATCACTCTTAATTTGGCTTTTCAGTGTTTTCTTCCAACGAAAATAATATGAAATTAAGTTTCCAGGGTTCTAATTCATATTTGTATATTAGTAAGGTCAATGTCATTCTAAAAAAAATGGAATTTTCCATGAAAACCAAGAAAATATGGATTATGAAATGGACTTATAGTGTTTTCTCAAACTAAAATAAACACAGTATTAATAATTAACTAACCCAGGGTTCTAATTAAAATCCTTTAGTTAGGGAGGTCAATGCGTGGCAAAAACAAAAGGAATTTTCAGTTAAGAACTAACGAATAGTGAACATATTTTTTACGTTCTGGGTTTTTTCTATCGAAAATTCGCTGAATAAGCCTTTACGTCGTGCAAATTGCTCCCATTCGTATCATTCAAGTATATCGATACTGGCGTTTATAAAAAATGGAAATTAATTTGAAAAAAAAACCTTATCGCACTAACTAATGAATGTAAGGGTTTTTTCCTTCGAAAAAAATAAAAATAAGATTAAAATACGTTACCATGGTTCTTATTCATATCCTTTAATTCGGAAGGTCAAGGCTTGGCTAAAAAAATTGAAGTGTCGCTTAAAAAATCACTAATAGTGCCATTAATAGTTGTTGTCTGTGTTTTTCCCAGCAGAAGTTAGAAATTCACGATTACAATACTGGCCAATGATAGTCTTAATATCCGCACTTTTGGGAGGTAACGGATTGGCTAAAAAAATGGTATATTCATATAACATATATAATTATGTTATGATAATCTGTCTTGTCATTGATTTTAAAAAGAAACATAGCAAAAAAATAAAAATATACCTTCCCTTGGTTATTATTAATTTCCATACTGGCAGGAGTTAAGAGCTCTGCTAAAAAAAATGGAATTAACATAGAAAAACCAACAAATATGGAACTTAATAGTGCTTGTACGCTCTTAGTCATACGAAAAAACGAAAAATACTATGAAAAAACGTTCCCCGGTTATAATTCATATCTTTCAATTAGGGAGGTCAAGGCTTGCCTAAAAAAAAAGGAATTTTCAGTTAAAAAATCCCAAAAATAGATCTTAATATTGCTTTTAATTGTTATTTACAAAGTAAAATCGCAAAAAAACGAAGAAAAAACGTTCCCATGGCTACAATTTATATGATTCTAAGCTAGATGTCGCGGCTTTGATAAAACTTTTGATTACTCATAGGGACATATAAAAATTGATAACACACTAATGCTTTTACGTGTTTTTTTCGAACGGAACTAAGTCCAGCACGATGAACATAATTTTCTAGGTCTCTCGTTTACATCCTTGAGTATAGGCGGTCAAAGATTTGAGCAAAAATTGCAATGTAACGGTAAAACTCCCAAATTAATATTGTTATTTGGCTGGTCAGTTTTTTTTCACAATCTTATACGTACAGTAATTTGAATTAACGTTCCCCTTGTACAAAGTCATTACCTTCCATTAGAGTGGTAGAGACGTGGCTTAAAAAATGGAATATTCGTAGAAAAACTCTAAATTCTAGCTCTTATTTTTGCCGTCCGTGGATTTCTTCAACGTACAGAAAGAAAAAAATAAGTGTCAATGGGTCTATTTTAAATACTTCTATGAGATTGGTCACTGCTTGTAAAAAAAATGTCCAAGTAATAGAAATACTAAACAATATATCAAATAATTTTTCTTTTCAGAGTTTTTTAAAAGAAAATAAACAAACTAATAAGAAAAAACATTAATATTTGTGTCTTTCATATCCTTCCAGCAGAGAGGTCAAGGCTTGGCTACAAAAATGGAATTTTCAGTTAAAATTTTACAAATATATCAATTAATTTGTCTTTTGTTTTTTTTTTCCAAATAAAATAAGCAATATAAGATTAAAATACGTTCCGATGGTTCCAATTAATATCATTCAATTATTGAGGTCTAGGCTTTGATAAAAAAATGGAATTTTTAGTGAGAAAATCACAAAAATCGCAATTCTTTTGGATTTTAAGTGTTTTTTCCAACGAAAAATCGCACTAAAATATTAACAAAAGATCCAAGTGTACTAAATCATATAATTCCATACCTTTGGTATATTCTTTTATAAAAAATGAAAATGTAAGGGAAAAACTCACAAATTTAGATCTGAATATGGCTTTTAAGTGTTTTTCCCTACGGAAGTACGCAAAATACGATGAAAATATGTTTCTATGGTTATAACTCATATCCTACAATTACGGAGGTCATGGTTTGGATAAAAAAATGGAAATTTAAATGTACATCTCAAATATAAAGGATTTTATATGTAATATCAGTGTTTTTTCCAAATGAATTAATCTAAAAAATAGTAAAAAACTTGACCAAAGCTCTATATATTATCCGTAAATGCTGTAAGACCTTGCTGTGCTAAAAAAAATGGACTGTAAGGTTAAAAAATAAAGCAAAAATCTAGAGATTGTTATGTTCATTGTTTTCTTCCAACGAAAATAATATGAAAATACATTTCCAGTTGTATAATTCATATCCTTAAATTAGGGTAGTCAAGGCTTGTATAAAAAAATGGATTTTTCATTGAAAAACTCACAAATATAACTCTTAATATGGCTTTTCAGTGTGTTGTCTAACAAAAATACGCAAAATACGATGAAAATACGTTCCCGTGGTTCTAATTCATATTCTTTAATTAGGGAGGTCAAGGCTTGACAAAAAAAGGAATTTTCTGATAAAAAATTACAAATATAGATCTAAATATGTATTTTTAGTGTTTTTTCCAAAGAATATTCTCAAAAAAAAATGGAAAGACGTTCGCATGGTTCTAATTCATATCCTTCAATTAGAAAGGTCAAGGCTTGGCTAAAAAATGGAATTTAACTTTAAAAAGTCACAAATATAGCACTTAATATGGCTTTCCAGTGTTTTTTCCAACGAAAATACGCAAAATACGATGACACTACGTTCCAACGGTTTTATTTTAGATTCTGCCTTTAGCGAGGTAAACGATTGGATAAAAAAATGGAAGTTACATAGAAAAAATCACAAAAATAGTTCCAGATGTTCCTTTTAAGTTCTTATTCCTACGACAATTTGGAAACTACGATGAAAAAACTTTCCCTGAGTTCTATCTCATTTTCTTCAATGAGGGAGGTCAAGACTTGGCTAAACAAATGGAATTGTCAGTGAAAAATTTACAAATATAGCTTATAATATGGCTTTTCAATGTTTTTTCCAACGAAAATACGCAAAATACGATGAAAATACGTTCCCAGGGTTCTAATTAATATACTACAATTAGGGAGGTCAAGGCTTGGCTAAAAAATGCAATTGTCCGTCAACAAATCAAACATATAGCACTTAATATTTCTTTTCTGTGTATTATCAATATAAAATTCGAATAAGAATTTGAATATACTTTACCTTTATTCTTATTATGATCCTTCATGTAGGGATGTTACGTCTTTGATCAAAAAATGTAATTGTCATTGAACTACCCAAGAATACAGCACAGTTTTTTTCTTCTCAGTGTTTTTTTTCGACCGAATCTTAGCAAAATTCGAGGTTAAATTTTGTATTTTTCTCTATTTAATAAATGTACTTGATATAGGTCAAGTCGATCCTAAAAAAAATGGAAGTTTCATACAATAACCAGATTATATAGTACTAAATATTTAGTTTCAGCTTATTTTACAAAGATTATACGCAATATACTATGAATATAATTAAAAATGGCTCTCTTTCATATCTTACCATTAAGGAGGTCAAGATTTGGATAAAAAAATGGAATTGGAATGGAAAAACTAAAGAGTACAGAACTCTATACGGATTTTCAGTGTTTTTTTCGATATAACATAATAAAACTACGTTTATAATAAGGGTCTTGTTGTCTAATTCAATTCCTTACATGCGAAATTTCAAATTATTTATAAAACAAATGGAATTTAAATATAAAAAAAAAAATAAATATAAATAAATATAGCTTGACTTTTTTTATACAAAAAAAATAAAACAGAATACGAATAAAAAAAGGTACAATTGTTATAATTTATAAACAACATTTAGTGATGTAATTGCTTGGCTATAAAATGGAATTGTCAGTGAAAAACTCACAAATATAGCTTTTAATATGGCTTTTCAGTGTTCTTTCCACCGAAAATACGCAAAATACAATGAAAATACGTTCCCATTTTCTAATTCATATCCTTACATTAGGGAGGTCAAGGCTTCGCTAAAAAAATTGAATTGTCGGAGAAAAACTCACTAATATAGCTCTTGATATGTCTTTCCAGTGTTTTTCCAACGAAAATACGCAATATGAATGGAAGTAACGCGCATTTGTTACCAAATCATATCTTTACGTTATGGAATTCAATGTTGGCTTAAAAAAAAATGGAGTTGTAATTTAGAAACTCGAGAGAATAGATATTGCTATGACTTTTTAGTGTTTTCTTCCAACGAAAAAGATATTAAAATACGTGCCCAGGGTTAGAATTCATATTCTTCCATTAGGATGGTCAAGGCCTGGATAAAAAAATGGAGTTGTAAGTGAATAAGTCAAAAATATAGATAGTGAGTTTGATGTTGTTTGTTTTGTCCAATTAAAGCAAGCAAAATACGATTAAAATTTGTTTTCAGGGTTCTAAGTCATTTCTTTCAAGTTGGTAATTCATTCCTTGGCTAAAAAAAAAAGGAATTTGCATTGAAAACTCAAAAAGAGTGAACTTAGTAATGATTTTCACTAATTTTTCCAACCTAAAAATGGTCAAAACGCTTAACATAAGTACCCATTGTTCAAATTAAAATCATAGATCTAGTTAGGCCTTAGCTTGGCTAAAAAAATGGAATTTTAATTGAAAAATAAAAAAAATAGCACTTAATATTTATGTTAATGGTTTTTTTTCCAAAAAAAAAAATAAAAATACTATTAAAATAAGCTCCCATGGTTCTATTTCATATCTTTCAGTTAGGGAGGTCAAGGCTTGGCTAAAAAAATGGAATTGTCAGTTAAAAATTCATAAATATCGCACTTAATATGGAATTTCTGTGTTTTTTCCAACGAAAATAACCAAAATACTCTTAAAATATTCTCAAAAGGTTCTAATTCATTTCTTTAATTTCTTGATGACATGGCTTTTATAAAAAAATGGTATTTTCATAGAAATTCTCACAAATATAGCACTTAATATTGCTTTTCAGTGTATTTTCCAACGAAAATACGCAAAATACTATGATAATATGCTCCCATGTTTCCTATTCATTACTTTCCATTAGTACGGTCATGGATGGGCTAAAAAAATGGAATTTTCTTTGAAAAATTAACAAATATAGAATTTATGATGGCTGGTCAGTATTACCCAACCACATGAAAACCAAATGCGATAAGCCAACAAAATGCAGCCGCTGTGCCGGCTCTCATGTATCATCCCGTGATTCCCCCTGTGTTTTTTATCCAAAATGCGCTAATAGTGAGGGTAATCATGCATCGTATAGCCTAAAATGTCGTATTCTGCGTGATGTCCTGAGCAAACGTGTCATTCAGAAATGACCGTCAAATTGTCCGTCCCAATCTGCTCTTTTATTATCAATAGTACGAAAGATAAAGATGGCTCATTAAATCAAAAAATGAATGATTTTGACATTTTGTTCTTGCAAGAACATTTACTTCCCGCCATCTCCGTTAACTCTCTATGAAGAGCTATCCACCATATTGTCTTTACAACCAATGCCCGAGAAACAAAAGGCCGACCTTCCGGGGGCCTTGCATGTGTTATCAAACGATTAGCTACTCCTTTGTCACCTATCTTATTTCATTGCTCTGATAACATTATGGCAATACGACTTGGTCACCTTGTATTTATAAATCCATATCTTCCCTGCGATCAGAAACGTCTAGCTTCACTTACTAAGTTTTCTAATGCCTGCTAATCCCTTAGAACTCTGTTATACAATATTGAAAAGCATGGGTATCGTTGGCTATTTATAGGTGACTTCAATTGTGATGTTCATAGCTCCTCTACTCGTGCCAACTTAGTTTTAGATTCGTTGCCTATTGGTTACCGCATAGTACCCAAAGCTCTTAATTACAGTTATATTCATAATAGTGGTGCTGTGACCAATATTGATCATTGTATTTGCTCTGCCGATTTTCCCTGTTCTGTCGTTAATGTTGACCAAGACGAACGTGATTTTGACCACCTTCTCCTTTCCCTTACTGTTACATTAACCGCTGATCCATCTAATCATCCTTGTGCTGCTAAAAAAAATTGTGTATGAAACGAGAGTGAAGTACAGCCAATTGGCCTTTATATATTTTTACCCTAACAGCTATGTTGTCCTGCGTCAAGATCCCTTTTAATCTATTTTGCATGAGTGTTTTTTCGCCACAAGCCAGATTGCAACTGAATGTTTATTATCTTCACCTAGTTAAGCGCATGAAACAAGCTGAGAATGTGGCTATTCCCCTTGTCCGGGTTAAACTCAAAACTCAAAGTCCAATTTGAAAAGAAGACCCGGGTCTTAAAGCCGTCAAAAATCGTGCTAAACTCTGGCTTTGCATCTGGATTGCATGTGAGCGGCCCTTGCGAGGCCAAGTTTTTGATATAAAGAGTAAGACAAAAGCGGAGTTTAAACGGTATCTTCGTTTGGTTCGATATAATGGTGCTGAGTTCCCTAAAAGTGCAGTACAATGGAAAGAAGTCATTAATACGTCTAAATTTGATTCATTAGGGACTAGTGATGTTATCCTAGTTTTGTCTTGGCTTGGGCATTATAAAAGTATTTTTTTGTAAGATTGAGTATAGTGTTCATTATCATTTTCAGTGCTTAATTTCTAAATTTTTGCCACCTAGAGTTTTGCAACATCATGTTATTCCCGTCTCAACTAAAAGTATTGTTAGTTGTATGCTTAAACTTAAGTCTAAATCAAATGATCTTGATGGGATTATCACTCACCATTTACGTTGTGATTGTCCGGCACTAGTCGCTTAGCTCCAGTTATTTTTTCAGTTCTGTTTATCTTTGTCAATGGTGCCTGATTCCTTCCATTGCGGAACGGTAACTTCGATGCTTAAACACGGAAGAAACCTTTTTGATTTCAGTTCATATAGGCCCGTCACTGTTGCTTGCAAAATTAGTAAGGTTTTTAAATATGTTCTCCTCCCATATATTATTGAACGAACTGCAAAAGACACTAACCAATTTGGATTTCAACCTCGTATTGGGTGTCAACATAAGCATAAGGTTTTAGCTTTAACTCTTTATGATGCCCAGTCTAAAGGTTATGAATTACACATTTGCGCTTTGGATTTATCTAAAGCCTTCGATAGTATTTGCCATGCACAAATGTGGCACTATTTGTCAGAGTTTGGAATGAACCCTTCTGTCATGCATGTACTTAAATTTTGGTATAGTAATTCGTTTCTTCGTTCAAAATCTGGTACAGGGTACTGCGGTAATATACCAGTTCAATCTGGAGTACGACAGGGTGGGGTGCTTTCACCTTATCTATTTAATGCTTGCATTCAAAATGTGTTATTAGGAATCAAGCCTTTGTATTTTTATAATTTATCTGATGTGTCTTATATTGCGTATGCGGACGACCTGCTAGTTTTAAGCCGAACCAAATCTATTTTGGTATTATCGGTGCAACGTATTTCTATGATGTTTCGGGATGTTGGTCTGTTTTTGAATTTTGATAAATGCGAATATTTAGTTTTTAATCCCAAATCATCAGCTCATAATTTGTCCTGTGGATCCTCAGTAATTCGCAATGTTACGATTTTACGGTGGATAGGAATTAGTATTTGTTCTACACTCACTTTTTTGCGACTTAAAGTTCTGAGAGATGTTAAAGAAAAGTTGAAGATCGGATATGCGAAAATTGTACCTAACTGTGGAAAATATTCACGCCGAGCTTTAGCTAAAATGTATTCCACATATTGTGACCATTCTGTCTTGTTTTAAAGCGGAATCTATTTGTTATTGCATAAGAATGATTTGCACCAGATCCGTATCGCTTAAATTAGATATTGCAAATTTTTATTGTACCTTCCCACTTCATATCGTAATACACATATTATTGAGAAGTATGGTGCTACCAACATTATCCAACCGTTTGAATTGCTTAGTAATAATTTGACAAGAAATGCCTTTGTGTCCCTAAACCCAAACCATAATATTATTCGTGTGTTTTTGTCAGTGATTAAGGTTTAAGTTATCTTTGTTTCTGTGTATTGGATTGATTTTTTTCCGTTTTAGTGTGCTTTACTCCGCTTGTTTTGTATAATAGTGGGTCATAAATAAATTATTATTATTATTACTCTTTGAGACTTAAGGGGTTGTTGACGTCTCTGATTAAGTGATTGGGAAAGTGGTACAAGGTTTATATCTGGGACCATTAAAGTATAGGGTTCTCTTTTGAGAAAACCGAAATACGACTCATTAATTCTTAAATCACCTGAATCTCTGTTCAAAGCTAGACTTCAATGTTGGTATTTATAAATTTCAACAGATTCTCTGTAGTGCTGAACAATACCTTTGTCATGCGAAACTACACTAGCTTGGTTAAACAAAATAGTATGGTCTGGGTTTTCAAAAATGTGCTCTGCAACGGCAGAGTCAAAAATTTCTGTTTTTTCCGCTTTTTAACAACAATGGGTTTATTTAAAAAAAAATATATATAGATCATCGATTCCCTGAAGAAATGCTTGTGCGGGAGAAAACCCTCCTAATAAATAAAAAAAAACAAGAAAAAAAAAAAAAAAAAAAAAAAAAAAAAAAACATAATTAGAGCTCAACTTACCGGACCCCAAAACCAACGAACCGCCAAACAACACCCAACAAAAATAAAAAAATTATAATCATATTCAGCTGCAACTAAACCCTCCTCAGAGGGTTACCCTCCTTTTAAGTGTGTTATTAATCGAGGTAGAGTGCTGAGTTAATCTATCCCTAAGTCGCTGATCAGTTCTTCCTATATATTAAAGACCACACGAACAAGGAATTCTCTAGACACCGGAGTGAAAACTCCGGTGTCTACAAAATTCTGCAGAATCCGGGGGCACAATGAAAATGATGTTTTATTGAAAGCTTTTGATTGAGGAGACTTGGTAGGCATGAACACGGTTGGGAGCCTTCTTTCCCATCCCTAACCCCTTTCCCTTTGCTAAAATTTAATTTTTTTGCATAATTTCTCATGTCTTTCGCAAATTTTGCCTTTTTTGGCGTTTAATTTTGAAGCTTTGCCTCTGCCCTCTCAAAAAAAATTACTGTGTCAGATTTTACTGTAAAAATTCGATAAATCGAAAAATGCTAATACATTAAAAAAAACCTGAACTTTAATGTAATTATAGTAAAAAAAACAATTAAAAAGGATTACCGTTTGAATTGGTGAACCATAAAGGGATTAAATATATAGGTTCTCCTTACTTGTCAATTCTTGTTCTTAGAAGGCACCATTAACTTATTATTTTCCTGTTTTTTAATGTTTTCTGCACATTGTGTACTTGAGAAGTTGATTAGCTTTATTAGTTAATTATTTCTAAGTTGTTTGTTCTAAAACTTCATCTTAAAAAATATAAATACCAATCAAATTCATAGAAAAGAAACAATCAATCCGGTTTTTTATCCCTTAGCCTGGTGTTTTATATCTGTAATAATTTATATTTTTATTCATTTTGTTAATAAAAAAAAACAGTTAAAGTGAACTCATGTTTAACTGAACACTCGTGGAACTCAAAGCCATGTAACTGAACCCTCGTTCAACTGAACCCCCGTGAAACTTAGCTCTATTTATTTTAGCCTTCGTGCAACTGCCCCTGTTTAACTGAAACCCGTTTAAACCAACTCCAGAGCAACTCAGCCCCATTTAATTAGACCCTCATAAAACTGAACGACCGTTTAGCTCAACCTTCGTTTAACTAAGTCCCTGTTCAAATCAGCCCTCATGTAACTAAAGCTACGATTCAATCCAGCCCTGTTTGATTCAGCTCAGCCCACGCTCTATGAATAAGTTTAAACTAGTGATGATTAGAAGCTTAAAATTTGATTGTCGCTTCGTTCATAGTTCCTAAATTATATTAACCACCCAGATAAGCCCAGGACTTTTCCAAATTGAAAGAAACTTTTAGGAATGGGTCTACTGCTAAAATCATTGCCAAATAATGTTTTTTTTTTTGGGGGGGGCTGATTGCAAACTGTGGGCGTTGTTATAGAAACCTAAGCAAGGCATATGAAGTAATTTTCAACCCTCTTCCATCAAAGAGGGTAAGGTAAAAGCCACATTTAAAGTAAAGTTTGTCGTTTGTGTCATAGCTCAAACTTTCAGGGCTCATTAGAGAGAGGAAGAAACACCAAGGGAAACAAATATAAACGAGTTTTAGACATTTAGCTCTTACATTTAGACATTTAACAAATATAGCACTGGCTATTTCTTGACATTGTTTTTTCCAACGAAAATACGCAAAATACTATGTAATTGCGTGACCATGTTACGTATTCATAACCTTCAATTTGAATGTGCAAGGCTTGACTAAAAAAAAATGGAATTTACAGTTAAAAACTCGCACATATGTAATTTAATATTGCTGTTCTGTGTTTTTTTTTCCAACGGAAAAGCGACATTAACTTTTAAAAATAGTACACAGTGTATTATTACTACACCGTCCATTACGGTGTAAAAGGATGGGCTAAAAAATGGAATATAAAGTGAACAAATCACAAATATAGCTCATAATATGGCTTTTCAGTTTTTCTTTCAAATAAAATACGGAAATACGATACAAATACGTTCCCTTAGCTTTAATTAAAATCGTTGAATTCGGCAAGTAATGGCTTGGCTTAAAAAAAATGGATGTGTAAGTGAAGAACTAAAAAATATAGATCTTAATATGGCTTATCGTTGTTTTTTCCAATTAAAATACGCAAAATAAGATCAAAATACGTTTACATGGTTCCAATTCACTTCTTTCACTGAGTGAGTACAAGGCGGTTATAAAAAATTGATGTGAAATATATATAATCAAATAGATATCTCTCTAGAGGTCTGGAATTTGTTTTTCCCAAAAGAAGTACGAAAATCAATATTATCATTCGTGAAAAGGGATCCCATAAATATAAGCCACGTAGATACTTAAATTCGAGGCGGCAAAAACGAATTATTCGGTTCAGAACTATATCTACGAGCTCTAAATCGATCCGATCAGTGTTTTTTCCAACGAAAATACGCAAAATACGATGAAAACACGCGCATAGTTTTATCATTAATATATTGCATGTATTAATGTCAAGTAATTGCTTAAAAAAAACGGACACTCTATATACACTCACTAAAAGATCTCAAAGTGTATTGATATAACGTGTGTATTTTCAAAGAAAAATCGAAAAATACTATAAAAATGCGGTCCCAGCGATCTACGTCTTATCCTTCCAGAACGGTTTAACAGTCTGTGCTAAAAAAAAGGAATTTATAGTTTACTAAAAAATAAATACTATATTTCAAATTAAGATAATAGTTTTTTCCAACGAAAATTATCATAAAACGATGATTGAAATGTCCCATATGTCTAGGTCATATCCTGCAATTATGTTGGTAAATACTTTTCTAAAAAAATGGACTTTTAAGTTAAACAATGAAAAATATAAATCTTTATATGGCTTTTAAGTGTTTTTTCCAACGAAAAAACGAAGAGAGAAAAAAAAAAACGTTCCCAAGGTTCTAATTCATATCCTTCAATTCGGGAGGTCAAAGCTTGGCGATATAAATGTAATTTTAAGTTATAAAATCAAAAATGTATCTCTGAATATTTATATTAAGTGTTTTTTTCCCAAACGAAATTAAGACTAAAATAAGGACTAATTGTTCTTATGCATATTATTTGTTTATGGAGGTTAGAACTTTGCGAAAAAAAAGGGAATCGAAGGTGAAAAACTATAATCAGTGGAAAAAAACATGGCAATACTGTGTAATTATAAAACGTTTTAAAGCTAATTACTATTAAATTACGTCCCCTTGTTTCTTTTTCTTATCCGGCAAGTATGGATTTCAAGTCGTTTCGAATAAATAATATATTTACAGTGAAAATCTATATCGAATATATCCGAATATTGTTTTTATTTGTTTTCTGTCAAAGATAATAATCTTTTAAATTGGAACTATCGGCCCCAAGGCATTATTTCAAAAAATACTATTAGTATTTTATGGGCTTGGCGACTAACAAGGATAACTTCTGTGAAAAACACACGCAAGAAGCTCTTAACATGGATGTTCAGTGTATTATTCACACGTAATTACGCACATAAAGAAGATTTGATAAAAAAATTGAAGTTTCAGAGAAAAACTCACAAATATTTATATACAGAGAGTGTATTTTCCAGAGAAAATACTAAAAATACTATTAAATTACGGTCCACTGTTTCTAAGTCATATCCTACATGAAGGTATTAAAAATATTTGCGAAAAAAAAGTATTTGTAAGTGAAAAAATCAAAAATAAAGCTATTTATTCAGTTTAATTACATACGACACTAAGAAAACTAATCAGTAAATTCGGGACCATTTGTAAAATGAAGCACATACACTTAGGGTGTAATAATCGTGTATAAAAAAATGGTATTGACATTGAAATAATCACAAATATAGCAATTATGTATTAGTGTATTCGAAAGAAAATACTCAATCTCCTATGACAATTCATGCACCTTGTTCTAATTCATATACGGCCAGTAGGGTTTCCTTAGCTGGGAAAATTCAAGGGACTTATCAGTGAAAAACTCTCCATATTAGATCATCAGACTGTGTATTTTCCAAAGACCTTACTCAGAATAATATTACACGACGTAACATGGTGTATCAGGCATATACTACAAGTAGATAGTTAGAATCTTGGATCATACATATGAATTTTCATAGAAAAATTCAAATATATAAATAATCACTCATTTTAATTTAACCCGAATCTAAGCAAACTCCTCTGAACCGTCGGTACCATGTTTATAAGTCATAAAAGTCCATTCGGATGTTCAAATCGTGTATAGTAAATTGGAAATGTAAGAGAAAAACTATACAAGATTTAACATAAGACAGATAAAATTAAAACAAAAATACGCGATAAACTATGACAAGAAGCTACCATGGTTCTAATTCAAATACTTTAATGAGTGAGGTGAAATATCGGCTAAAAAAATGGAAGTGTCAGTGAAAAACACAAATAAAAAGCAAAAAAGTCCGAGTATTTAAAAGCAAAAATACTCGAACGAGTATTAAAATACGGTACCATGTTTATAATTCATCTCATTCAATTAGTGAAGTCGAGTCTTGGCTAAAAAAATGGTATTGTAATGGAGGCACTCAAATAGAACTAAATTAAGAGGGCTTTTCAGTGTTTTTTCCAACGGTAATAATCTATAAAAGACGAACAGACGGTTCCTGGTGTATAATTCACATCATGCTTTGGGGTAGTTCATGGCTTGTGTACAAAAAATGGAATATACAGTCAAATACACACAAATATAGATATGAATTTGGATTTTCTGTGTTCTTTCCAACTAAAATTCGCAACATACGATTAAAACACGTGCCTATGGTTCTAATTCATATGTTTCAATTAGATAGGTCAAAGCTTTGCTAAAAAAATGGAAGTTCTGGATAAAAATACCAGAGTCGATAACTTTGTAGTTCATTTCATTGTTTTTTTCCAGAGAATAATAGAAAAAATCGTAGACTTTACGGACCCAGGGGTAAACTTCAAATCCTTCCATAACTGAGTTCTAGTCCGTCATAAAAAAAAAGGAATTGATTTATTAAATATAAAAATTCTCTAACTATAAGTTTCATAACAGTGTTATTTTCAAAGGTTACTAGAACTATACGTTGTAAAAAAGGCTACTGAATGAGCAGTACTACCCTTCAGGTTGTGGGGTCAAAACTTAGGGCAAAAAATGAACTTTTAAGTGAAAATATGACAATTAGTTCTCTTCATATGGGTTTTCAGTGTGTTTTCCAACGAAAATACGCAAAATACGATAAAAATACGTTCCCATGGTTTTAATTTATATCATTCAATTAGGGAGGTCAAGGCTTGGCGATAAAAAAGGGAATTGTCAGTGAAAAACTCACAAATATAGCTCTTAATATGGCTTTTCTGTGTTTTTTTTCCAAAGAAAATTCGCAAATTAATATGAAAATTATTGCAAATTGTTTTATTGACTATCTTTCTATTTTTGTTGTCAAGGCATTGCGTAAAAAAAGGGTTGTGACTTTGGAACACTCACTTAAATAGCTAATAATATTGCTTGCCAGTTTATTTTTACAAAGAATATAAGAAATTTAAGAAGGATCTACGTACCAATTGCTACAATTCCTCTCCTGCATTTAGTGAGTCACCGGCGTGTCGTCCATAATCGTACTTTTTAGTGAGAAACTTCCAATATTAGAACAGTATAAGAAATTACTTAGAAGTTTTCCAAAGAAATTAAGCAATATCAGTATACTAATCGTTACAAATTTTTTTTAACATTACAGACCATGATTGATGTCAAATCATGGCGAAAAAAAAAGGGAATTTTAAGTGAACTTAATACAATATTATCTCGAAACGTGGCTTGTCTGTGTTTTTTTCCACCGTAAAAAAAAACTAAAAGATGTAAAAAATTTCCCATGTTTCGATTGGATAAAAAAATGTAAGTTTCAGTGAAAAACTCACAAATATAGCTCTTAAGTCAGTGTATTATGTAGCTAAAATACTGAAACTCCGATGAACAGACGGTTGCCGTGTTATATTTGATATCCTTACCGTAGTTAGGACAAGGCTTGGCTAAAAAAATGGAATTGTCAGTGAAAAACTAACAATTATAGCTCTTAAGTCATTGTATTTTCCAACGAAAATACGCAAACTAATATGAACAATTGGTACCAAGGTAAACATTTATATCCATTAATGATGTATGTATAGTCTTGGTTATTTTTATGTTAGTTTCAGATAATCTATAACATAGTTATATAATTTTTAAGTTTATTTACAAACTACAATAAGCAAACAACTCTGAAAAGAAGTTCAATGTGTTATAATTAATATTCTACAATGAGATAGTTCATATCTTGGCTTAAAAAATGGAAGTTTCCTTGAAAAAATACAAAAAAAAGCTTATCTTATCTTATCAAAAGGACGGCTATTTTAAAAATAAAATAATCAGAAAAATCTAAACATACGGTCGCATGGTTTTAAGTCAAATCCGTAAAGTAGGGATGTCGCGGATTGGCTAAAGCAATGTACGTGTCATTGAAAAAATCAAAAATTTTGCACTTAAGTAATTTTATTTTAAAACGACAATAAGCAACCGCCTATGAAACGCCGTAGCCCTGTGTCTCCTACAGATCCTTCAATTAGAGAGCTCACAGCTTCGCTGATAATATGGACTTGGAAGATCTATTATAACAATAATCGATCTTAAGAAAGATGCAAGAAAATCTAAAATACTCGAAAATCGATGAAAATACGTTCCCATGGTTCAAATAAATATCCATACTGTCGTGAGGACAAAGATAGTCTAAGAACATGGAATTGTATGTTAAAAAATACAAAAAATTTAAATAAAGTCAGTGTATTTTCCAAAGAATAGGATCAAAAAACGATTGAAATAATTTCCCATGGCTTTAATTCCTTTCTTTTAATTATTGTTGTCAAGGCTTTGTGAAAAAAACCGGTATGGTCTTTTAATAAAAAACAACTCTAGCTCTTAACATGGCTTTTCAGGGGATTTTTACATCGCACTTAAGCAAAATCCGTGGCAATTACGTATCCCATGCTATACAACCTTCCCTTCAAGTAGTGAGTACAATGCATAGCGAAAAAAAAGGGAATTTACGTAGAAAATAACTAAATAATAGATCTTAATATTTCTTTTCTGTGTTTTTTTTTCCAAAGTATATTCTATATTAAATATGTATATTCGGACCAAAGGTTTTTTCTCATAACATTCAATTATGGTGTCAAAAGCATTGCGACAAAAAAGGGTCTTGGCAGTGAAAAACTCAAAAATATAGCTCTTTACATGGCTTTGCTTTGCTTTCAACCAACTATATTAATCACAATAATAAGAAAATGATTTACCATTGTTCTATTGGATAAAAATATGGACTTTACAGTTAACAACTCACATATAGAGCTCTCCAGTCAGTGTATTGTCTAGCGAAAAGAATCAAAAAACGATGAACAAACGTTCACATGTTTTTATGTCAGAACATTGAATACTGGAGTTGAAGTCTTGGAGAATAAAATGTTCGTGTAAGTGAAAAATTCAAATATATAAATCTGAAGCCATTGATTTGTAAATAGAAACGAATAACACGACTATGACAATACGTTACCCTTGTTCTCATTAATTACCTACAATTAGGGCTTAAAAAGCTTTTATAAAAAAATGGTATTGACTTATTTATTAACACAATTATATAAAATAAGACAGTGTATTTTCCAACGTCCATGATCACAATAAGAAGTAACTTCTTTAACAGCTTTCTAATTCCGATAATTCAAGTATGTTGGAATAAGATCGTCTAAAACTTTGGATTTGTCACTGAAAAATTCACAAATATAGATCATTAGTCATTTTAATTTACATCGAAATAACGGAAACTAAGATAAAAATACGTTCCCCTTTATATCAGTCATATACTTCAAGTATGGAGTTCAAAGATGGGACATAATTTAGGAATGTTCAGATAAATTATATCTATGATTGCTCTTATGTAATTTTTTTTAAATACAGAATTTATCGAAAGTCGATGTATATAAGTTCCCTTTGTTCTTATGCAGATCCTTAAATTAGGTATGTTAAGTCTTGTATAAAACAATGGAATTTAATTGGAACACCTAACAGATATAGATATTATGAATTTGGATATTACATCGAAAATACTCATTCAAATATTAAAAGACGTTAAAATTTGTCTCTTTCATCTCCGGATAGTATTTATTACTAATCTTTTATAAAAAAATGGAATTGTCAGTGTAATTATCACAATTAAAGATCTGATGTCATATAATTTAAAATCAATAATTAGCAAAATACGATTTAAATACGTTCCCAGGTTCCCAAGTCAGATCCGACAATTAGGGATGTCAAAGCTTTTAAATGCAATAGGAATTTACCGTGTATATAACAAAAATATATAAAATAAGTAAGAGAAAATACAAACGTAAATACTCAAAATAAGCTGTAAATACGTACACATGTGACACATACTGAACCGACAAGTAGGGAGTTCTATACTTGTCTAGTAACATTGACGTGTAAGAATAAATCTCAAGAATATATCTCTTAATAAGGATTTTAAGTGTATTTTCCAACGAAAATACGCAAAATACGATGATTGGATAAAAAATTGTAAGTTTCAGATAAAAACTCACAAATATATCTCTTAAGTCAGTGTATTTTGCAGCTAAAATACTCAAACGCCGAATAAAAGACGGTCCCATGTTTCTAAGTCATGTAATTATAGTCGGGATGTCGTGTCTTGGCTAATAAAATTGAATTGTAATTTAAAACTAACAAAATATAGGACTGCATTCAGTGTTTTTTAACCCTACTATACGAACACTCCTATGCATATACGTACCTTTTGTAATCATTCTGATCCTACAATGAGGTAGGTCAAAGATATTCTAAAAAAATGGTAGTGAAAGTTAATTTAAAACAATAAGAGAACTTAATTCAGTGAATTTTCAAACGAAAAAAAGCAAAATAATAGGAAACTAAGTTAACAGTTTTCGAATTCATCTACGAAACGGCGGTAGTTCGAGGCTTTGCTAAAAAAATGGACTTCTAATTGAAAAAATCACTAATATAGATATTTTGTAAGTTTTTTTTCAAAAGAATATACGAAAACTAAGAAGAAACATAGTTTCTAGGGGTCTCCGTCATTTCCTTCACGTCGTGCGACCAAAGATAGGCTAAATCACAGGACGTGTATGATAAATTATCTCCATGCTAGCTATACTGTCAGTGTCAATAAAATAACAAATACGCGAACTACGTTTAAATTACGGTCCCATGGTTCTAATTCATATCCTATAATTTGTTAGTTAGAGGCTTTGCTGAAACAAGGTAACTTAATGTTAAACACTCTAAGAGTTTTCACAAAATTAATAGAAATATACTACATTTATACGCTTTAAAATTTGATATTTCCTTACCAGTGGTCTATTTCTTAAAAGAATATGAGGTGGTAGAAATCGATGATAAAAAAATGGAATAGTAATTTTATTTCACTCATAATTTGCTCTTATGTATTATAAAATAACTACAATAATTCGCAATATACGATTTCAATACGTTCCCATTTGTCAAAGTCATTTCCTTCAAGTAGGGAGTTCAAAGAGTTTATAAGTAAATGGTATTTACATAGTAAATCACTCCAATATAGAAATTAAGTAAGATAAATTTAAAACGAAAAAACTCAAAATACTTTGAAAATACTTAACCATGTTTCTCATACTGCTCCTGCAAGTAGGGAGTTAACAGATTTTCTCATAAAATTTTCTTGTTAGTGAAAAACTAAAAAATTAAGATATTAATAAGGATTATAATTGTAATAAAAAATGAAAATAATAAAACAACTATTAAACTTAGTTCCAATGGTTCTAATTCATATACTTCATTTAGTAAGCTCAAAGAATGGCTAAACAAAATGTAATTTTCGGTTAAAAACTAAAGAGTATATATCTTTATAAGGCTTTTAAGTAATTTTTCCAACTAACATACGAAAAATAAGAAGAAAAAATTGTCCCAGGGGAATCCGACATGTCTTTCATTTATGGTTTTATAGTCGTTCCTAAAAAAAAGGAATTGATATAGAAAAAATAACCGATATCTAAAATTATGAGGCTTTACAGTGTTATTTTCATAGGAAATTAGCCAACAACGTAGTCATAAAATCTCCAGAACTCTCATTACTCTCCAACTAGTTGGGAGGTGAAAGCTTGCCTCAAAAAATAAAATTTTCAGTGAAAAAATGACACATATTGATCTTAATATGGGTTTTCAGTGTTTTTTCCAACGAAAATACGCAAAATACTATAAAAATACGTTCCCATGGTTTTAATTCATATCCTTCAATTAGGGAGGTCAAGGCTTGGCGATATAAAAGGGAATTGTCAGTTAAAAACTCACAAATATAGCTATTTATTAGGCTTTTATGTTTTTTTTTACAAATAAAATACTCAAAATAAGACGAAAATAATTTCCCATTGTCTTTATGCATGTCCTTCAATTATGGAGGTCAAGGATTGGCGAAAAAAAGGAAATTGTCTCTGAGACTACCTCAAATATTGCTATTAACATGGATTTTATTTGTATTTTCCACCGAAAAGGCGTAAAATTCAATGAAAAAAATTACGTAGTGTTTAATATCTGATCAATCAAGTAAATAGGTCATGGCTTGGGGACAAAAAGGGAAGAGTACGAGAAAAAATAGAAAATATAGATCAGAATATGGATTTTATTTGTATTTTACATCGAAATTGTGCATTTTGATAAGACTATTCGGTCCCAATGTTTTAATTCAGAAACTTCAACTAGTGTTTTCAAAACTTTTAGTAAAACAAGGGAATTGAATTTGAAAAACTACCAATTTTCGAACATAACATGGGTGTCCATTGGTATTTACCGACGAACTATCTAAAATTACTATTAAAAAACGTTACCATTGTTCGATTGGATAAAAAAAGTGAATTGTCAGTGAAAAACTAACAAATAGATCTATTAAGTCTCAGTATTTTCAAGCGAAAATACGCAAAAGACGATTAAAATACGTTCCCATGGCTCTTATTAATATAATTGAATGAGGGAGTTCAAGTATTTAAAAATACATTTTACTAGTAATATAAAAATCCAAATTTTGATATATGAATTCAGTGTAATTTAACACGAAAATACGCAAAATACGATCAAAAGACATTACCACGGTTCACATTCAGTTACTTCAAGGATTTTGTACAAATCGTGGTTTTATTTATGTAAATTTCTGGTAATCTATATCATTTTGATAAAAAATTAAATGTTATTGACCAACTAAATTAATCAAAATACTATTAACAGTCGTTCCCATGTGTACCATTCAGATCAGTCACGTATGAATTAATTTTCTATTAAAATAAATTGGTATTGAATTATAACTTCTCAACAATATAGATCAAAAGTCAGATCCTATTACAACTAAAAAACTAACAATACTATTTAATAAAATACCCAGTTCTCTAAGTAATTTAATTAAATGCAGCAGGTCAAAGATAGGCTAAAAAAATGGACTTGTAATAGAAAAATTCAAATTGATAGCTAATCAGCCATTTTAATGTAACACGAAAATACGCTATCGAATAATATACGACATTCCGTTTTTAAACAGACATATCCTTAACGTAGGGATGTCATAGCTGGGCTAATATATTGGAATTGAAAGAGTTATTCAAACAATGTTCTAAAATAAGAAATATACATGACACGCAAAAATACGCGATAGAATAATATAAGTAGTCCCCATTTGTAAAATCCATTTCCACCAATTATGGTGGACATTTCATTTATAAAAAAATGGCACGTTATTTGAAAACTCTAAGTTATAGAGATTAAGTAATATAATTTTAACTCGTAATATCTCAAATACTTAGGCTTTTAGTAAAAAATGTTCTCAAAAAAATTTTTAAAGTATGGTGTTCAAGGCTGTTAGAAAAAAAGGGAATGTGATGTTTTTTAAACAATTTTATATCACATTACATTTCTGTTCTGTGTTTTTCTCAAACGATTTTTCGCATTTTAAGTTTAAATTTCGGCCCAAATTTTATTTTTCATATCCTTCAACAAGATTATTCCAGTCATTGCGAAAAAAAGGGAATTGTATGGGAATAACTAACAAATATAGCGCTTAATATGGTTTTAAAGTGTTTTTTTTACAACGAAATTAATCATATTAATATTAATATACGGTTCCTTGCTATTTATTCCTGTCATTCAATTAGGGAGGTATAAGCTTGGCGTAAAACAAGGGAATTGTAAGTGAAAAACTAACAATTGAATCTCTTAACATGGCTTTTCTTTGTTAATTTAATACGAACTTAAGAAATATACGAGGATGTTAAGTTCCCAGTTCTCCCATTCCAATCCTTCAATTAGGAAGTCAAGGCTCCAAAAAAATTGAATTGTCAGTGAAAAACTCAGATATTGAGCACTTCTCTCAGTGAATTTTAGTAATAAAAGACTAAAAACAAGATGAACCGATGTTCCCAGTGTTGTAAGACTTATACTATAAGTATGGATTTCAAATCTTGTCGGATAATGAGGAATTGTAATTGATCTAAACACATAGATCGATCAGAAGAAATTGAAAAGTCCATATTATTAACTCAAAATACTGATAAAATACGTTCACAGGTTTATAATACAAAACCTGAACTTTGGTCTTACGAAGCGGGGCTATTCACAAGGAAAAGTCGGAGAAAAACTAAACCAACTAGCAATTAATAAAGTTTATATTACGTCGAAACGACTCACACACCGATGTACATCCGTACAAATGTTTATATTACTGTTACAACAAGGATGTAGGTCAAATAGTTTAGAATAAAATGGACGAGACGTTGAACATATAAAAATTCTAGATATTAAGTCCGTTTCTTTTACAACGTCAGTACTCACAATAATATTTATATAAGTGCAACTTTTTATAATTCATATACTTCAATTAGGGCGGTACAAGAGGTTATATTGAATTGGACTTTTAATTGACAATCTAAAACAGCTCGATCATCATAAATTTAAAATTGCAAAGCAAAGACGCAAAATACGATGAAAAGTCGCTCCCATTTTTCTAATTCAGATCCTTCAATGAGGGATGTCAAAGCTTGTCTAAGAAAATGGTATTGTCAGTGAAAATCACAAAAATATAGATCTTAATACAGAGTATTTTCCAAAGAACATAC
>NC_142801.1:78421840-78444481 GCF_049724085.1 Artemia sp. Qi Xiang Cuo | reverse complement strand
GCCATATTAAAAGCTATAATTGATAGTTTTTCACTGAAAATTCCATTTTTTTCGCAAAGCCTTTAACACCCTAATGGAAGGTCTTGAAATAAATAATATGGAGAAAAATTTATTCGAATTTTGCGTTAATTCGTATGAAAAAAAAACTGAAAAGAAATATAAAATTATATATTTGTCAGTTTTTCTCTGACAATTCCCTATTTCCATCAACGACTTGAAATCTCTAATTGTAGGTTATAAATTGGAACATTGTTACCGAATATACAGCGGTGATTGAGAATTTAAGAGTGAAAAACCACTGACAATCCATATTCAACGCTAGTCGTGTGTGATTTTCTCTGTCTAGTACATTTTTTAGAAAAGCCATTAACTTTCGAATTGAAGGTTATGAATATGTAAAATAGAAACGTATTTTCATCGAATATTGCTTTTGTTCGTTTGAATAAAAAAAAAGTTAAGACATATAATATTATAAATTTTTGAGTTTTTAACTGAAAATTAAATTTTTATCGAAAAGACTTGAAAACCCTAATAGAAGGGTATGAATTAGAAAAATGTGAAAGTAAATTCAGCTTATTTTTCCTTTTGTCGTTTGGCAAAAACAATGCTCAGCCTTAATAAGATCCATGGTTGTGAGTTTTTCACTGACTGTTCCATTTTTTTAGCAAAGCCTTGACCTTCCTAATTGAAGTGATTTAAATTGAGCCATGGGGACGTTTTTAAATCGTATTTTGCGAATTTCTGTAGAAATTAATAATTTAAAGTAATATTAATAGATATATTTGTGTGTTTTTAAATGTAATTACCTTTTTTTTTAGGAGAGCATCTTCCTCCCAAATGGAAGGATATTTATTAGAGCCCTGGACACATATTTTCATCGTATATTGCTTTTTTACGTTTGAAATAAAAAATGAACAGCAATATTACGTTATAATTTTTTGAGATTTCCAATTAATATTCCATTTTTTTTTAGCCAAGACATGAAAACCATAATTGTAAGATATGACTTAGAAAAATGGGAACGTAAAATCATCGTATTTTGCTAAGTTACGTTGGTAAGATCTATGAAACTACATTCTTAGTTAAATAATCGTTTGTATTTCACTTAAAAGATAATTTTTTTAGCACAGATTTGACCTCACTACTGGAAGGATATGAATTAGAACAATGGGAACGTTATGACATCGTATTTTGCGTACTATCGTTAGAGGAAACACTAAAAACCAAGATTAAGAGAAATATTTGGTATATTTTAACTGTGGATTACATTTTTTTATCAAATCCTTGAACTTCCTCATTATAGGAAATGTATAATAATCAAGGAAACGTGTATACTTCTCCGATTGTGTGTTTTCGTTGGTATTATCACTGAATAGCAATAATCAGAGATATAAATGTGTGAGACCCCTAGACAAATATATTTTTTTAGCCAAGCCGCGAACTACCTCCTTATAGGATTTGAAAAAGAGCCTTGTGTACGAATTTTCATCTTATTTTCTTAGTTTCGTTGTAAAATACACGTACCAGCACGATTAATAGATCTATTTGTGATTGTTAAAATTTATCTAACATTTTTTTATCCATGCCTTTACATCACTAATGGATGGATTAGTAATTGAACCATGTGAACGTATTTTCAACGTTTTTGTATATAAGCCGTATGAAAAAACACTGTAATTAAATTATTTTATCTTTTTTTTTTTGCTTTACAAGTTCAATTACATTTTATTTAGGCAAGACTCTCCCTCCCTAATTGAAAGAAATGCATTAGTAAAATTGGCACGATATTTCATCGTATTTTGCTTATTTGCGAAGGAAAAAAAACACTGACAAGAACTATAAAGTTAGCAATTTTTTAAATGTCTAAATGTAAGAGCTAAATGTCTAAAACTCGTTTATATTTGTTTCCCTTGGTGTTTCTTCCTCTCTCTAATGAGCCCTGAAAGTTTGAGCTATGACACAAACGACAAACTTTACTTTAAAGGTGGCTTTTACCTTACCCTCTTTGATGGAAGAGGGTTGAAAATTACTTCATATGCCTTGCTTAGGTTTCTATAACAACGCCCACAGTTTGCAATCAGCCCCCCCCCCAAAAAAAAACATTATTTGGCAATGATTTTAGCAGTAGACCCATTCCTAAAAGTTTCTTTCAATTTGGAAAAGTCCTGGGCTTATCTGGGTGGTTAATATAATTTAGGAACTATGAACGAAGCGACAATCAAATTTTAAGCTTCTAATCATCACTAGTTTAAACTTATTCATAGAGCGTGGGCTGAGCTGAATCAAACAGGGCTGGATTGAATCGTAGCTTTAGTTACATGAGGGCTGATTTGAACAGGGACAGTTAAATGAAGGTTGAGCTAAACGGTCGTTCAGTTTTATGAGGGTCTAATTAAATGGGGCTGAGTTGCTCTGGAGTTGGTTTAAACGGGTTTCAGTTAAACAGGGGCAGTTGCACGAAGGCTAAAATAAATAGAGCTAAGTTTCACGGGGGTTCAGTTGAACGAGGGTTCAGTTACATGGCTTTGAGTTCCACGAGTGTTCAGTTAAACATGAGTTCACTTTAACTGTTTTTTTTTATTAACAAAATGAATAAAAATATAAATTATTACAGATATAAAACACCAGGCTAAGGGATAATAAACAGGGTTGATTGTTTCTTTTCTATGAATTTGATTGGTATTTATATTTTTTAAGATGAAGTTTTAGAACAAACAACTTAGAAATAATTAACTAATAAAGCTAATCAACTTCTCAAGTAGACAATGTGCGGAAAAAATTAAAAAACAGGAAAATAATAAGTTAATGGTGCCTTCTAAGAACAAGAATTGACAAGTAAGGAGAACCTATATATTTAATCCCTTTATGGTTCACCAATTCAAACGGTAATCCTTTTCAATTGTTTTTTTTACTATAATTACATTAAAGTTCAGGTTTTTTTTAATGTATTAGCATTTTTCGATTTATCGAATTTTTACAGTAAAATCTGACACAGTAATTTTTTTGAGAGGGCAGAGGCAAAGCTTCAAAATTAAACGCCAAAAAAGGCAAAATTTGCGAAAGACATGAGAAATTATGCAAAAAAATTAAATTTTAGCAAAGGGAAAGGGGTTAGGGATGGGAAAGAAGGTTGCCAACCGTGTTCATGCCTACCAAGTCTCCTCAATCAAAAGCTTTCAATAAAACATCATTTTTATTGTGCCCCCGGATTCTGCAGAATTTTGTAGACACCGGAGTTTTCACTCCGGTGTCTAGAGAATTCCTTGTTCGTGTGGTCTTTAATATATAGGAAGAACTGATCAGCGACTTAGGGATAGATTAACTCAGCACTCTACCTCGATTAATAACACACTTAAAAGGAGGGTAACCCTCTGAGGAGGGTTTAGTTGCAGCTGAATATGATTATAATTATTATATTTTTGTTGGGTGTTGTTTGGAGGTTCGTTGGTTTTCGGGTCCGGTAAGTTTAGCTCTAATTATGTTTTTTTTTTTCCCAATTCCCCTTTTTTTTCTCTTTTTTTTCTGTTTCTTGGTTTTTTTTTATTTATTAGGAGGGTTTTCTCCCGCACAAGCATTGCTTCAGGGAATCGATGATGTATATATATTTTTTTTTAAATAAACCCATTGTTGTTAAAAAGCGGAAAAAACAGAAATTTTTGACTCTGCCGTTGCAGAGCACATTTTTGAAAACCCAGACCATACTATTTTGTTTAACCAAGCTAGTGTAGTTTCGCATGACAAAGGTATTGTTCAGCACTACAGAGAATCTGTTGAAATTTATAAATACCAACATTGAAGTCTAGCTTTGAACAGAGATTCAGGTGATTTAAGAATTAATGAGTCGTATTTCGGTTTTCTCAAAAGAGAAGCCTATACTTTAATGGTCCCAGATATAAACCTTGTACCACTTTCCCAATCACTTAATCAGAGACGTCAACAACCCCTTAAGTCTCAAAGAGTAATAATAATAATAATTTATTTATGACCCACTATTATACAAAACAAGCGGAGTAAAGCACACTAAAAAGGAAAAAAATCAATCCAATACACAGAAACAAAGATAACTTAAACCTTAATCATTGACAAAAACACACGAATAATATTATGGTTTGGGTTTAGGGACACAAAGGCATTTCTTGTCAAATTATTACTAAGCAATTCAAACGGTTGGATAATGTTGGTAGCACCATACTTCTCAATAATATGTGTATTACGATATGAAGTGGGAAGGTACAATAAAAATTTACAATATCTAATTTAAGCGATACGGATCTGGTGCAAATCATTCTTATTCAATAACAAATACATTCCGCTTTAAAACAAGACAGAATGGTCACAATATGTGGAATACATTTTAGCTAAAGCTCGGCGGGAATATTTTCCACAGTTAGGTACAATTTTCGCATATCCGATCTTCAACTTTTCTTTAACATCTCTCAGAACTTGAAGTCGCAAAAAAGTGAGTGTAGAACAAATACTAATTCCTAACCACCGTAAAATCGTAACATTGCGAATTACTGAGGATCCACAGGACAAATTATGAGCTGATGATTTGGGATTAAAAACTAAATATTCCCATTTATCAAAATTCAAAAACAGACCAACATCCCGAAACATCATAGAAATACGTTGCACCGATAATACCAAAATAGATTTGGTTCGGCTTAAAACTAGCAGGTCGTCCGCATACGCAATATAAGACATATCAGATAAATTATGAAAATACAAAGGCTTGATTCCTAATAACACATTTTGAATGCAAGCATTAAATAGATAAGGTGAAAGCACCCCACCCTGTCGTACTCCAGATTGAACTGGTATATTACCGCAGTACCCTGTACCAGATTTTGAACGAAGAAACGAATTACTATACCAAAACCCAACCACATGAAAACCAAATGCGATAAGCCAACAAAATGCAGCCGCTGTGCCGGCTCTCATGTATCATCCCGTGATTCCCCCTGTGTTTTTTATCCAAAATGCGCTAATAGTGAGGGTAATCATGCATCGTATACCCTAAAATGTCGTATTCTGCGTGATGTCCTGAGCAAACGTGTGATTCGGAAATGACTGTCGAATTGTCCGTCTCAATCTTCTCTTTTAATATAAATGGTACGAAAGATAAAGATGGCTCATTGAATCAAAAAATGAATGATTTTGACATTTTGTTCTTGCAAGAATATTTACTTCCCGCCATCTCCGTTAACTCTCTATGAAGAGCTATCCACCATATTTTCTTTACCACCAATGCCCGAAAAACAAAAGGCCGACCTTTCGGGGGCCTTGCATGTGTTATCAAACGATTAGCTACTCCTTTGTCACCTATCTTATTTCATTGCTCTGATAACATTATGGCAATACGACTTGGTCACCTTGTATTTATAAATCCATATCTTCCCTGCGATCAGAAACGTCTAGCTTCACTTACTAAGTTTTCTAATGCCTGCTAATCCCTTAGAACTCTGTTATACAATATTGAAAAGCATGGGTATCGTTGGCTATTTATAGGTGACTTCAATTGTGATGTTTATAGCTCCTCTACTCGTGCCAACTTAGTTTTAGATTCGTTGCCTATTGGTTACCGCATAGTACCCAAAGCTCTTAATTACAGTTATATTCATAATAGTGGTGCTGTGACCACAAATATTGTTTTTGACTCATGTATTTCAATATCTAAAATTTCAAACGGCACTGCATATGAGGTCTATGAGATGAATAAGGAAAGAGTACTCACCCCTTAACTGTCCTTCGTTTGGGTTTCTTGGACTAATCGTACAATATGGGCGAAAGTTCGACGACTCCATCTTCTGTCGGTATCAGAGATGTTTGACGGGAAATGCTAGTTTTAAAAAAAAAGCGTTGGAAAGGCTTAATTAAACTTTAGCTTATAGAGCGGGAGAGAGGATAAGGCCCTTTCAATTTGTAAGATAATTTGTATCGGTTTTAGCTATTACTTCACTCTTTCTGTTCATTTTAATAAAACGGCTTCTATATTGTCGATTCTAATAGTATACTAGAGAACTATTTATGAAAACAATTTTTTTTAATTTGTTGTACATCGGGTGGGTCGGGGACTTTTTCAATTTTTGTCCAGTCCTCTAATGATCCTTTTGCATAATTTTAATTCGTGTGGTGCTACAAATTTTGGAACTACCGAAAAAAGCACCATGTCAATTTCCAACAGAACTAAATAGAAATAACATAAATAAATATATCTGATTGCTCTCTTAATATTGGCTAAGTAAACAATAATTTAATAGAATCCTTATCAGGGAAGAGTATTGCAAATAAATACTTAAGCAGAAAAGCCGCCCAATCCACTGTATGAATCTTCAAAGTAGCACTTTTCCACTTTTCCTGGGATATTTTCAACAACTTTAAAGATCAACGGGATATCCTGGACTATTACTGATTTCCCTGGAAGTATGATTGCCAGAGTAAGGCCCTGGTCCCCTCTGGAGTCTCAACACCATTATATATTTATAGATGTTTGCCAGTAGGCCTAATCTAGACAAAATTCACTTGTATTTTTCTATTGTAGCTAACAAATTCACTTGTATTTTTCTAGCATGCTAGCTAACAAATTGGCCAACAATGGGTCAACAATACGAGTCAGATGTGGTTTTTAGGGGAGGGGGTTCAAAAAACACCTCGATAGTAATAAAATAACACAAGGTAACGCAGAATGAGAGGGGTTCTTCTGAATTAAACACTCTCAAACAGTTCGTGGGAACGAACTATAAGTAAGGAGCGATTCGGCCTAAAAGCAACCAAAACTCTAAAAACAGAAGTTTTATAATAATAGATATCTCAAAAGAATTGGTTTCTTGTGCTGGTTCCAAAATATAAAATCTTATAAGATTAATTTTACTCGTCACAAGCAGCGAACCTGAAATTTTTTTTTCCTGATTTAGAAAGAGGTGGGAAACACCCCCAAAAGTCAAGCAGAACTAAGGTAGACAAAAGAACTAAGGTAGACAGGTATAGAGTAAGGATAATTCAAATAATCTTATGATTTATTTCTGTTGTTGTTGTTTAGTGTTCCCCAGGGTTGTTTGTATCGAACCAACGATGCAATAAGATCATGAGAGGTCTCATGTGAATGGAATTTGGAATTTCTAGCACCCTTTTTACCTAACCATAAGGATTACGACACCCCTCCCACCTCCCTTTTTTCCAAAGACATCTGATCAAAATTTAGAGATAGCCATTCGATTTAGCATAGTTGAAAGGTCCAACAAATATATATTTAGGGATAATATGATCCCTCACAACTCCCGGGATAGGGCTGCAAGCTTTGAAACTTGCACGTTGTTTAAATGTAGTGTTTATTATCTGGACATATACAAAAAAATCAGGAGGAATTTTCTAAGAGAGGGAATATTTTAAGGGGGAAAATTTTATATGGGGAAGAAATATGAGGATTTCCAGAGGAATATGAGGATTTATGAGGAAGGGATGAGGATTTCCAGAAATGATTAGAAAAACGGTCAAAAATTATATAAAAAAAGCGAGTTTTTTTCAACTGAAAGTGAGAAGCTGCATTAGAACTTGAATGAACAGAAATTATTCTGTATAGAAGGGAGGCTGTCCCTCTCTAGACCTTGCTCGTTATGCTAAAGTTTGACTTTTTGTCTCATTTTCTAAGAAAGACTGCTCAAATGCAAGGGATTTGAATGAGATTTTTTTTGTTTTTTTAAGAACTTTAAGACTTTACCATAAAGAGGAAGGGTCTAGGAAGGGGTATCTCCCTCGTATATAGAATAATATCTATTCGTTTTAAGTATTAATGGTGCTGTTTACTTTCAGTTGAAAAATCTTGTTATTTTTGCTTAAAAAACAAAAGGAGCAACACCGTTTGATTCCTAATTTATTTATTTATTATTCCGTTTGATTCAACAATTTAATAGTCATATTTTCGACAATGCATCCGCCTTTCCCTGATGGTCCTAGATTTTGTCCGAAATTATATGTTTCTTCGTTCTTTATCATCTCATGATGCGTCATGTATTCTTTACTGAAATGGGTTAGCTGCATTTTTGACTCAGGGAAACCAATCAATGTAGTCTACTTTCAATGGAAATACTGGAAAAAATATTACTTAAAAATGATTAAGAAACTATGGACAACAATGAAGTATATGTGTGGACAGCACACCTTTTATATGGAAAGTACTTAATCCCTTTTGATTTTGGGAAGAAAATTAATAGATTTTCAGTTTAGAATCACATATGATTAAAGAATAGCTTAAAATTAGGTTTTTTCAGGTACGCATGCAAGAAGGGGACCCACAGGATCCTGCCCATTTTTTTATATTTTACTATGTTTTAATAACGAGTGTTTACCCTCCCCCTTTCTCCAGTCTCCTTAGTAGCGCTTTCTCCAGTAAATCTCTTTTTTTTTCCATCTGAAGTCTCAACTTCGCTCTTTACTTCCGTAAAAAAGAAAACTCATTTTCTTTAATTAAGGATTTCAAAGCTTCGCATTTATGTGTAAACAAAAATGAATAGCAATGCATATATTACATCAGATTTTAACAGGATGGGCATCACCTTTTTATTTGAGAAAAGAATAGTTTCAAGGTAAAAGCAGTGTATTTCTAAACCCTAATTCACTTACTTTTCTTGAAGAATAAATCAGATTAATTTTTAACACATGCACAGGACGATAGAAAAGGATGGGGTCTGGCATCGTTTTGTTTCCATGGTTTCAGCTAATTTTTGTACAATTTACTTATTAGCCTTTTGAGTCTGGCATCGTTTTGTTTCCATGGTTTCAGCTAATTTTTGTACATTTTACTTATTAGCCTTTTGAGTCTGGCATCGTTTTGTTTCCATGGTTTCAGCTAATTTTTTTACAATTTACTTATTAGCCTTTTGAGTCTGGCATCGTTTTGTTCCCATGGTTTCAGCTAATTTTTGTACAATTTACTTATTAGCCTTTTGAGTCGGGCATCGTTTTGTTTCCATGGTTCAGCTAATTTTTGTACAATTTACTTATTAGCCTTTAGAGTCTGGCATCGTTTTGTTTCCGTGGTCTCAGCTAATTTTTTTTACAATTTACTTATTAGCCTTTTGAGTCTGGCATCGTTTTGTTTCCATGGTTTCAGATAATTTTTGTACAATTTACTAATTAGCATTTTGAGTCTGGCATCATTTTGTTTCCATGGTTTCAGCTAATTTCGTACAATTTATTTATTAGCCTTTTGAGTCTGGCATCGTTTTGTTTCCATGGTTTCAGTTAGTTTTTGTACAATTTACCTATTAGCCTTTTCAGTCTGGCATCGTTTTGTTTCCATGGTTTCAGATTATTTTTGTACAATTTACTTATTAGCCTTTTGAGTCTGGCATCGTTTTGTTTCCATGGTTTCAGCGAATTGTTGTACAATTTACTTATTAGCCTTTTGAGTCTGGCATCATTTTGTTTCCATGGTTTCAGCTAATTTTTGTACAATTTACTTATTAGCCTTTTGAGTCTGGCATCATTTTGTTTCCATGGTTTCAGCAAATTTTTGTACAATTTACGTATTAGTCTTTTGAGTCTGGCATCGTTTTGTTTCCATGGTTTCAGATAATTTTTTTACAATTTACTTATTAGCCTTTTGAGTCTGGCGTTGTTTTGTTTCCATGGTTTCAGCTAATTTTTGTACAATTTACTTATTATACTTTTGAGTCTGGCATCGTTTTGTTTCCATGGTTTCAGCTAATTTTTGTACAATTTACTTATTAGCCTTTTGAGTCTGGCATCGTTTTGTTTCCATGGTTTCAGCTAATTTTTGTACAATTTACTTATTAGCCTTTTGAGTCTGGCATCGTTTTGTTTCCATGGTTTCAGCTAATTTTTGTACAATTTACTTATTAGCCTTTTGAGTCTGGCATCCTTTTGTTTCCATGGTTTCAGCTAATTTTTGTACAATTTACTTATTAGCCTTTTGAGTCTTGCATAGTTTTGTTTCCATGGTTTCAGCTAATTTTTGTACAATTTACTTATTAGCCTTTTGAGTCTGGCATCGTTTTGTTTCCATGGTTTCAGCTAATTTTTGTACAATTTACTTATTAGCCTTTTGAGTCTGGCATCCTTTTGTTTCCATGGTTTCAGCTAATTTTTGTACAATTTACTTATTAACCTTTTGAGTCTTGCATCGTTTTGTTTCCATGGTTTCAGCTAATTTTTGTACAATTTACTTATTAGCCTTTTGAGTCTGGCATCGTTTTGTTTCCATGGTTTCAGCTAATTTTTGTACAATTTACTTATTAGCATTTTGAGTCTGGCATCGTTTTGTTTCCATGGTTTCAGCTAATTTTTGTACAATTTACTTATTAGCCTTTTGAGTATGGCATCCTTTTGTTTCCATGGTTTCAGCTAATTTTTGTATAATTTACTTATTAGCCTTTTGAGTCTGGCATCGTTTTGTTTCCATGGTTTCAGCTAGTTTTTGTACAATTTACTTATTAGCCTTTTGAGTCTGGCATCGTTTTGCTTCCATGGTTTCAGCTAATTTTTGTACAATTTACTTATTAGCCTTTTGAGTCTGGCATCGTTTTGTTTCCATGGTTTCAGCTAATTTTTGTATAATTTACTTATTAGCCTTTTGGGTTTTCGGTCAAACATGAATTTACCTTTAAAGTTCTTGGTAAAACAAACATATAAGATTTTGAACATGTTCAATTAAAAGGAATACTTTTTTCTTAAGAAATTAAAGAGCAAAGCTAAACCACATAAGGACCTAAATTTACATAATATATGAGAAGGGCTACAATTCCCAGTAATCTTCCTTTCTCTTATAATACAGTCTAACTTGTAGTTTACGTAAAAGAAAACTTATTAGAAAGTAACATATGAAAATTGTATTTACGGTGATAGCAAATTTTGTACAACACATAGTTAAAGGTCAAAGTACAACACATTTATGTGTTTGTACAGCACATAAATTTTGTACTAAAGCCTTACAACAGATTTACTCACTCGTCAGCAGTAAAAAACATAAAGTTGATAATGTACATTAAGTACAGTAAATTATTAATTCGTTATTCATTTATAGATCTCACTTATTTATATATACAATTTTATTTCTCATAAAAACAAATCAGGAAAACACTTCTTGTCACTAATAACGAAATAACTGAATTATAATTCAACCACAACTTTTTAGGGGGTAAATGTAAATTAGTTGCTATTTTTTGCAAGAAAAATCCACAAAATAATCAATATTTCTTTTGATTTTGCTTGTAATAAGTTCTAGATTTTCCACTGGATCTAATGTATCAGATGGATTTACAAAATAATGTTTGGCTATCTCTTTGTTATATTTGCTGATTAAATACTGGCGATATTGTGAAATAAGTACATTTCTATCGGGTTGAAGCCACGTATCAAATTTAACTGAAAAGTCAGCAAACTTCCATTTCTCTCCATTATCAAGAACAAAAATATAATCAAGTGGACTGGTGTTGCAACCATGGTGCCAGAGTTCCTTGGTTTTAACGTAACGAAAGCATACAACACCAATGGGTTGATGAAATGCATCATGGCGTCCAGTATGTGAAAACTCAAGAAAGCATGGACTCTCACAAAGAGGACATTTCTCTTGACATGGATTGCAAAAGACTGAATCAAAAAGGTGATTTTCCTTCAGTTTAACAAAAACTGAATCTGTAATATCTTCCTTAGTCAGGGATGAAAAGGAGGTATCAAATTTATTTACAATGGCATTGATATGTCTCAGTTCGATTTGCACAGACATGCTTTCTAAGTCTTCCCAGCCAAATGCATCCATTTCTCTCTTCAAATTTTCGACAATATACTTGCTTTTAAATTTTTCCAAACATTTGAAGAGATAAGAAAAATAGAAAGATTTTGACCTGGATTCTATATCTTTCAGAGCATCATATGTGTATCTCAAGCAGCCTTCAAGCTGTGACTTAAAGTTCTCCCATTTAAGATATTCAAGCACAGAATCAGTTTCAAGGTAAATCAATCTCCGAGAAGTCAACTCCTTTAATTCGCCGGGGTTTTCTATTAGTCTCAATACTTCTTCAATTCCGTTTGGCTCCACCTCTTCTAATAGATATAAATCCATATGACCTTGAACAAGTCTTGGCGATTGAATCCAATGTTTTTTTTTCAGGTTCGTGAAGGCAATCTCTTTAATTTCACTTTCAAAGGCTTTAAATGTGTGTATTGAAAAAAAGTCTGAAAGAATTGATGCCATGATATCTAATCCTTCCAGACCCTTAGAAAATTCAAGAAAATACCATTTCATGGCCTCTCTAGTCGATTCCAGACGCAAACAAACAGAATTTTCATTCTCCCATTTATGCTGAATATCTATACAGATATTTACTAGAAGACTGTAGGCAACTCTATGAATTTTTCTTTGTTGATCCTTATTGGTATCCATGTTACACCTCCTGATTAAAGTTTCAATTTCACCTACAACATTATCTACAACTGCATTACAGTAATATTTTCTTCCACTTGTTACCCTGTTTACCAGTTGAACAACCATTTTTTCAATGTCATTTTCTTGTGCAAACCACTCACCAATAGGTTCAATTAGATTCACAGCTCCATCCCAAAGTTTCCCCCAAAAGGAAGTTTTTTCATTTTCAGACAAGAGATCAATCCCTAATCTGGCAATCGTAGAATTAGCTCTGTAGTCATTCAAAGCAGCATCTTTTACTTCCAATGGCAGATTTTCTTCTCTAGACTTTTTGGCAACAATGTCAAAGATTCTATTAAACCGAGCTATTAAATCTGCTTCCGTTTTTTCTTTTATACTCTTGGCACTAAATTCTTTGGTTATTTTGTCTTTTATTTCATTTTGGTACTCTTTTACTTTTGCCCCAAATATAAAATAATATTTCAAGACAACTTCCATTTTATGACGCCACTGAACCTTTGCTAAGAAAATACTGTCTCGAACTTTCCTTGAAAATTCAATTATCCACTTTTGGTTTTGTGATGTTTGAAATAGAAATTTCACCTCTTCCTCAAATTTGCTAGTTTTTGGCTTCATTTTCACTTCAAGTTCATCGACCAATCCCTGGATTTCTTTGAAGCACATTGGTTTTCCTGCTATCAAAGGGCAATTTTCCTTATATTTATGTTTTAGAAGATCATACTGTTCTTCGTACTCTTCATAATATACTTTCCTGAGATATTGATACTTATTTTCTATTTCAGTATAAATATGTCTCTCAATGAGCGTCTCGAAAGAAAGATCAAAGTCTGAACTGTTGATGCATTCCCAAACTAACCATAAATACTTTTCAAGGCTTCCAATTTCTCTAGCCTTCCATTGTAACTGACTGACAACCTTCTTGTGAATATCTTCCCGGAAACCAACTATTTGCTGGCAGAAATCCACATTTGGCACTTTGTTAGGTGGGTCTCCTTTGTGAGGACATTCGAAAACCATTACATCCTCTTCACTTATGAACTTCGTTGAAAATTCATTTGACATAGGAACACGTGCTTCTTTTAAAGAAGTCATTTTTGTAAAAGATTCAATAAAGTTCGAGGATATTTTGGAAACTAAATTCTGAGGGTTAATCTTATTTTCGTCGTTTTTTAACTGGATAAAAGCCGCAAAACTTTTACTGCTCAGTGGTCCTTCTTTTTCTTCCGCAATTTTTGAGTTCTTATAGGCTAATGCAACTATAGGCATTATATCTTTCCAATTATTGTCATTTTCACCTGTATTAACAAAGATAGTTGCGTCAGACAGTAAAATTGATAGTGTTATAATTGCATTATCCCCGTTATCAGAATGATAAAAGCCCATCTGCTCTGTGGTTTGAATACCCTCTGTATCAAAGATCATGATATATTCATATTCTTTTCTGTTTACTGTTTTTACAAGGGTCATTGTAATGCCCCTTGGACACTGATGTACGCTAGAGGGATATCGAATCCCAAACATAGTATTCAACAATTCTAATTTTCCGCTTCTTTTTTCACCTATCACAGACAGGACAAACAATTTTCTGTGTGGCAAAAGAGAGGCCAAGCTTTTGAAAATAGCTGTGATCCATCCAATATTTAACATGTTTGCATCTCCATCATAAAGCTCTAATGTTTCACCGGCTATTAAGCAGGAAGCTGCACGTTGTGGTAAATATTCAAATACTTCACTTTTTCCTGACAAAAATAGCAATGAAATTTCCCTCCATAAGTGAAAAAGTGACAGGATAGTGTTATTCTGTTTCTCTTTTACCCTTAACAAACATTTTCTACTTGATTCTATGCGGTTCAAGCACTTAGAATCTACAACAGTTACATCTTGACTTTCAGGAATCGTTTTGTTCTTCTCACTAACTTCTTCTGGTAGCTGTGCAAGAACACTTGATCGTTTTAAGTTAGTCACAATAGCGTTATCAAGAACATTATGATGAAGCAGAATTTCATCAATATTACTCTTTTGGAAACTTTCCAAGAAGCACACGATAAGAGGATTAGTTTCAAAACAATGATTGATCCGAAACTCACGTTCTTCAAGTATGTTTTGATTTATCTCAGAACGCTCGTTTGCATGTTTAGACTCATTTAATTCTTCTTGTAATTTACTTTCATTTAGAAAACTTTTTTGCAATAACAGTGAGTTTGACCTATATTCTTCCAAGCCATCCATTTCAGAAACTTGCAAGTACATTTTCCGTGCGGCATCTATCATTGGTTTCAAACGCGCGTCAGATGGGAATAGTGAATGCAATGGATTGGGGTGGAATGTTGCTTCGTCTAATATGTTAACGAGCTGACGACTCCGTTGGATATCAATGAAATAATCCAACGAGCTTTCAATTAGGCAAATACGATGATCAATAGAAATATTCTTCGCAGTTGATGCTGTTGGAATCCACACTGTGGTGAATTTTGGCAGAGATATACCACAAAAGTATTTAGCAATGAAAGGAGATGCATCTAAAATTTCTGAGTTTTTAACAAAGTCAGATTTAGAAACAAATTCAGCCTCAACAATAAGGTAATCAACAAAGTCAGTTAATGTCTTCAAACATTTCTCAAAATTATCCTGAATATGTATGACAACACATGTTTTCTTTTTCAACTTCTCTAGACAGACTAGGCCTTGACCAACCTCTACATTTGATGGCCCGAAGATACCAAAAGAACTTTTAAATTAAAGAGATCTTCCATAATTTTCCCCGAGCTGCTCTTCATGTTTTTCACTTTACTTAGAATCGCAATTCGTGGAAGATTTATATCTTTTCCTAAGAACACAAGCTCTTCTTTTCTTTGCGTAATTCTAAGTAACTCCATAATTTCTGCAGAACATATTGGAATAGCAAATCTTGACTCTAGAAGAAGTGTTAGAACATTTATAGTATCTCGAAGAGAATAATTGCAAAGAAATTGGGAAATATCATTCTTTTTTGATTTCCTAGTCTCTTTCAAATCAGAGTAGAAGTGTCCTTCTTCATCATCGGAAGAATCAAAAAAATTTAAATCCAAACAATGAAGCAATCTGTAGGATATGCTGTTCTTTACGGGAGGGCGATCAACAATGAATGCACTGACGAGGTTCTTCTCTTGAAATGATTTTTGGAGAACAGTCTCATTGTCTTCCTCATCAAATTTATCAAAATGAAGAGATTGCTTTGACAAAGTTTTGTCATTTGTAAGCTTTAATCTAGTAGTTTCGCTGTTCTCTTTACTGTCATCCACGTCCATTTTTGTCTTGTAACCTGTAGAACAAAGAAATATCATTTTATTTTTGTATTTTTATAAATTTTTGTATAAGACTTATTATTCACATTCAAATTTGTCATACCTGTTATTGGTTAAAAATGTGTTTTGATTTTTCGAAATTGTGCTTTCCTTCCTTTTTTTCATTATCATGAAAAAAAGACCTTAACAGAGACCTAGGTTCTTGAATTTTTGAGCAGATTAGGTCTTAACCTTTTGGTTAAAATATGCATATATCACTGTTAAAATCTTATTGTTCAGAAAGACATTCTTAGAAATATTAGCAAGTAAAAATCATAAGAAGCACTTTCAAGATTTAAATATTTAATGTGTTCGATTGTAAACATAAAAAAACCTTGGCCTAAAATCTTGCCTCTTATTGATATTAATTTAAAAGCTTTTTCCACAAGACAAATTTTTCAAAGAAAAGAAAAGAGCTCCAGTAAATCAAAAATGAGCAGAAACAAAGTCAAATAATCTTCCAAGCGTAAACTTGCCACAAATCACCATCAATAAATAAATAAAACCCAAAACAAACAGAAATTACAATAAATAACCGAGTCAAACTCAAAACTAGCAAAATAAGGCTGACAAACCCTATATAGGAGTGTCCCAAGGCTCATTTCATTTGGGGGAGGTGATCTTCGTAAATTTTACCGAATCGCTGATTTATGCCAAATTTTCTGCAGAAATCAAGAATTTTGCTAAATTTTCCTGATTTATGCCAAATTTTCTGCAGAAATCAAGAATTTTGCTAAATGTTGGCCGATTTTGCAAGATTTCTGGCAAAATTTTCACCTTAGGTGACAATTTTACCAAATACCAAACAATTTGGGGAGGGGGAGTGCGCCCCCTCCCCCTGGTACGCCCCTTCCCCTATGTGTTCTCAAGACCAGAACATAATTTGCACTTTACTGAAAACAAAATACTATTTTAAATGTTATCCCTTTGTTTTACTGTAACAAATACAAAATTATTAAAAATTTAAGAAATAAATATAAGTATATGTATATTAAACTACAATTCCGTGCTCTTTTTTTTTCTTTTTTTTTGTATAATTATGGTTAGCTTAACCTTCAAAGTTAGAGCAATTAAGGAACTAAGAACAAATATAAGTACGAATCTTAATGATCACAAATTACCATTTGATTTAATACGAGTATAGATTAATATTTCAAAATCAGTGTCGAAATGGAAATATTTCTCGTCTGACTGTTTTTCTCAAAACAAGTATTTTAAATGTTGGTTACTTGGACCTTTTATGGCTCACTTGGTTATTCCATAATAAAATTCTTTATTATTAAATTTGATGAAACTGGATCACTAAAAAATACACCTCTCATAGGTTAATTCATTTCTTACTAGTTTTTTATTTAGTTTATTCAAAATCTAGTATGCTACTACAATTGCATGAAATGGAGTATATAGCTATCAAACATTCTATTATTCAAATAAAAAAAAAATTAGTGAAAATTGGCTTTACTTCCAATAAAGCACTAGTAAATTTTCCGTACCTGTGTTTTCAAATGAAAAAGCACTGGTCGAATTTTGTTCGGATCATCTTTTCTTATCTCCTATATGTCTATATGTTTTTAATCTGAAAGATTGTAAGAGGCAAGATAAAAAGACAAAGCTAAGGTAGATTGCTAAAAAAAACCAAACAAAAAAAAAAAACATTCTGCTCATTCCACATAAGAAATTTTAAGAGAAAACAGAAAAATAGCAGTTGGCAGTCACAACTCTTGACTATCATAGCAGGCTATTCTTTCTCTAACACATACACGAACACAAAAGTCCCTGTAAGTTGACCAGATGCTCTTAAATAACTAAAACGAAGGAGTCAAACTGTAGCATTGAAAGCAATACTTTGAAGAGGGCGTGTCCCAACCTTGTTCGTGGAATTTTAAGGATTCGTTAAGAGCAAAGGATCCATTGCTCCTTACTTTCAATTGTAAAAAAAAAACTTTTTTTTCATTTAACTTCTGATGACTTTTCAAGTCAAGCCCAGGCCTAACAAAGATGTAATTAATCAAGCTACCGGTCTCATAGATCCCTGATTTCTTTTTTTGAAATTGAATATATCAGAACTTGTAAATTAATTGATGTTTTTCCAATCATTAATGGAATAATTCCTTTTCGTTTTAAATTTTAATGTTGCTCCTTACTTTCAGTTGAAGAATCTTGCATTTTCGTTTGATTTCTGACCGTTTTTCAAATCTTACCCAGGCCTAATCAAGATATGATTATGTTCATTGATCCCATAAATCCCTTGTTTCTTCTTTTAAATTTTATATCAATATACAACTCAATATATTTGGATATCAGTATACATATCAATTTTTCCACCTCTGTGCCGTTTGGCATGTGAATGTAATATTCTATGCTGCCAAAGTAAAATGATTGTTGCAGAGGAAGTAGCACCATTATCCCCCCAACCGCCAGCACCAATAATAAAAGTGTAGAACCAAAAAACTATTATTGAGAATCAAGAGGGATTGGACTTCAATTCCCCCCCTCCCCTTCCATAAAAATTATTCTATATTTATCTGAAAGTTTAATGAATTTTAGATATTGGGCATCAAAATGCATATTTTACGGTATCTGCCCCTCCTCCTGCCAACAAAATAACCAACTGTCCCTCTTTCATAATAGCTAATGTGCGCTTATACATCAATGTATATAATTTCATGAAGTATGAAACACAACAGTTTAATTAAATGAAGCAAAATAAATATCAATTTTTTTTATCCAGTAAGAAAGGAGGTATAACCCCGTGCCACTCTTATTCAGGCATAGTATAAACAAAGGGAGTTGCGGGATTAGTTTCTACCTCCCTCCCCCCATACTGTTCCTATATTTATCTTAAGGTTCATGGAGATTTAGAAGATTTATGAACTGAAATGCGCTCTCTTAGGCGTCTGACAACCCCCTGCCTAAACGAGGACCCACCACCCCTCCTTCATACTAGCTGATTAGCATGCATCAATAAACATAAAAATTTCGAAAAATCAACTGAACTAAATTAGTGAAATTAATCTTTAAGATAAATGTCCATAGTAAAAACTTCTGATATATGGACTAAGTGAATTTTCAGAAGTGAATGTATAACCGTGTGGCATTAATTCCTCTGCAGCTGGGAAGCTCGATATAGAGATTTTGATACTTCCAAATAAATTGGGTATCTAAAAATTTTTAATCGGGACCAACTTTGTCCTCCATGGGGCAAAATCGTAATTTGGTGCCAAAAATGACAGAAAGCGCTACTTTCCCGTGGCACAATCTTTTTGGTCACTTGGTTCAAATGATCCCCCTCCCGATTCTGTAGGATCATGGTTTGATACAGTCAACCCTGGAAAAAAAATTAAGACGTATCCGTGATCTTTTTTCTGGGGAAAAAAAATACAAAATTCAACATTTTTGTACATAGGAGCTTAAAATCTCCACAGTAGGGCTCACTGATATTCTGAATTTACTTGCATAATTTTTCTTCAGATTACTTGCATTTTCGGGGATATTTCTCCCCTTTTTTAAAATCAGGGAACTTTTTCTCAGACCTTTTGATGTACAATATCAAACTTAATGAATTTTATATGATTGGTATCAGCGAAAAAAAAATCCTTTCTGTATTAACTATTATGAAAATTAATTTTGCTAGAGTTTCGGTTGCTTTTGGCCCGAGTCAAGTTTGACAATATTCTCTGTACCAATCCATTCAAAGTTCTATAGTGCTACTATTATAAAAACTTGTTGCGAAGTCTCGTCCAAAATATAAATGGCAAGGCAACATTTTGATTCTTATGGAGAATTAAATAAAAAAACAAGTTTTTTCAACTGAAAGTGAGGAGCAGCATTAAAACTTAAAACAAACAGAAATTATTACGTATATGAGGCGGTTCACCCCCCAGTCAATACCTCGCTCTTTACGCTAAAGTTCGAATATTGTTCCAAAACATTACAAATGAACCCTGAATCACAAAGGCCGTTTAATTAGAATAGACAGCTTATTTGAAAGTACTAAGAAAACTTCAGCGTAAAAAGCAAGGTCTGACGCTAGTAGGGTAAGAGGTACCATTTTGCTCGGAGGTATAGCAATTTCAACGTTATTCTATAGAAGCTCTACACCTTTTCAAAGAGATTCAGAGCTCCCTCACATAAAAGAATTTGATGGTCGATGAAGTGAAATTATGTCACTATTCTAGTTTTTCTAAACCAGTATTGCATATAACTTAATATATTCAAATATTTTTTTTGATAACTTGATAGATGATTTGATTTGAATAAAAGGAATTCAAATATTTTGCCTATGAAATAGACTGTCGTGTTTTCACAGTTTGAATAACTCTTTCAAAGAGTAAAAAGGGGTAATGAGATTCGCAAATTGGACACTATGAACGATATTAATTAATGTTTTGAATAATAGGAGTGTGAATGATTCTAATTAGTGATCGGATTGTATGAAGGTGGAGAAAAAAAAAAGGATTAAACTGATTAGCAGTTAAGGTAACCCCGAAGGAGTTGTTAACTCAGGTAATTTGTTATAAATTTCAAACAACATCAGTCTATGAAAATGGCTAACGACGATAGAATGACATTGTGACTTGACCTAGCTTTACCTTTCCGATGTGGTCTGTTTAATACACAAGTGATGTTTGATAAGTATTGTCAATTTAAAATAGGATCTAAGGTTCCCTTAGTTCCCCCATTTCTGAGGGCCGGGGAGGGGGGGGGGTCAATTTTGGAGGGAAAATCAAAAATACACAGAATAGAAAATAAATGAGATCTGCCTCAAGGGGAAGGCTCAGAGGCCCTTCGTTCCCCCATTTCTGAGAGCAGGGGAGGGTGAGGGGGATTCAATTTTGGAGGGAAAACAAAAAATACTCAGAATCGACAATAAAGCATGAACTGCCTCACGGGGAAGGCCCAGAGGCCCTTCGTTCCCCCATTTCTGAGGGCAGGGGAGGGGGGAGTCAATTTTGGATGGAAAACCAAAAATACTCAGAATCGAAAATAAACGGGATCTGCCTCAAGGGGAAGGCTCAGTGCAGTTTCTATAAAAATGAACGATTTTCAAAATCAAATTTAATTTTCATTGAATGATTTTCATTTAAACTTAAAATACGCTAAAAGACGATTTCCGTGAAACTATGGCAGTTCATGTATGTATGAAAGATTTTAAATATCAAATTGAATTTTCTTTGAATACTTTTCATTTAAGCTTGAATTGAGATAAAAGATGGTTCACCTGAAACTATTACAGTTTCTATAAAAATGAACTGTTTTCAAAATCAAATTGAATTTTCATTGAATACTTTTCATTTAAACTTAAAATACGCTAAAAGATGGTTCTCGTGAAACTATTGCAGTTTCTATAAAAATGAATGATTTTCAAAATCAAATTTAATTTTCATTGAGTACTTTTCATTTAAACTTAAAATATGCTAAAAGATGGTCCCCATGAAACTATTGCAGTTTCTATAAGAATGAACAAATTTCAAAATCAATTTAATTTTCATTGAATATTTTTTATTTAAACTTAAAATACGCTATGAGATGGTTCTCCTGAAACTATTGCAGTTTTTTTAAAATTGAACTATTTTAAAAATAAAATTTAATTTTCATTGAATACTTTTAATTTAATCTGAAAATACGCAAAAAGATGGTTCCCGTGAAACTATTACAGTTTTTATACTAATGAACTATTTTCAAAATAAAATTTAATTTTCATTGAATACTATTCATTTAAACATAAAATACACTAAAAGATGGTTCTCGTGAAACTATTGCAATTTCTTTAAAAATGACTGAATTTCAAAATCAAAATTAATTTGCATTTAATACTTTTTGTTTAAACTTAAAATATGCTAAAAGAAGGTTCTCGTGTAACTATTGCAGTTTCTATAAAAATGACTGAATTACAAAATCAAAATTAAATTGCATTTACTACTTTTCGTTTAAACTATTGCAGTTTCTATAAAAATTTGAAATTATTTCGTTTAAACCATTGAAGTTTCTATAAAGTCTCTGTAAAATGTTTATCCAACATCAAAATCAAAATCAGTTTTCATTTAATGCCTTTCTTTTAAACTTAATACACACCACAATATGGTTCCAATGAGAATATTGCAGCTTATATAAAAATTAATTAATTTCAAATTCGAATTTAATTTTTATTTAATACATCTCATTTAAACGTAAAATAAACTAAAAGACAATTCATGTGAAACTATTGCAGTTTCTTTAATAATGAACTATCTTCAAAATAAATTTAATTTTCATTGAATACTTTTCATTTAAACTTAAAATACACTAAAAGATGGTTCCCGTGAAACTATTGCAGTTTCTATAAGAATGAACGATTTTCAAAATCAAATTTAATTTTCATTGAACACTTTTCATTTATACTTAATATACGCTAAAAGATGGTTTTCGTGAAACTATTACAGTTCCTATATATATGAACAATTTTCAAAATCAAATTTAATTTTCATTGAATACTTTTCATTTAAGCTTAAAATACGCTAAAAGATGGTTCCCCTGAAACTATTGCAGTTTCTATAAAAATGAACTATTTTCAAAATCAAATTTAATTTTCATCGAATACTATTCATTTTAACTTAAAATACACTAAAAGATGGTTCTCGTGAAACTATTGCAATTTCTTTAAAAATGACTGAACTTCAAAATCAAAATTAATTTGCATTTCATACTTTCCGTTTAAACTTAACATACGCTAAAAGAAGGTTCTCGTGAAACTATTGCAGTTTCTACAAAAATGACTGAATTACAAAATCAAAATTAAATTGCATTAACTACTTTTCGTTTAAACTATTGCAGTTTCTATAAAAATTTGAAACTATTTCGTTTGAACTATTGAAGTTTTTATAAAGTTTATATAAAATTTTTATCCAACATCGAAATCAAAATCAGTTTCCATTT